>NW_008751871.1:785156-808000 GCF_000715545.1 Opisthorchis viverrini
GGCTGGGGAACAGTGAAGATCCTCCTCAATAGTGGAGCGAATAGCAAGCAAAATGGGGGGTGAAGAAGAGGACCATGAAGATGGGTTCATTTGGGCAGTCAATGCAGCTTTGAGGTAGCGATGGAAACGCTCATCGAAACCGTTAGAACAGGGGTGATACGCGGTAGTCGAGATGTGATGGAAACCGAATAGTGTGGAAAACTCCCGGAAGGGATTACACTGAAATTGTGAACCGCGATCGGTAGTAACGGTGGAAGATATGCCAAAATTACTCACCCAGTGCTGCAAAAATGAAAAAGCAACCGTTTCAGTTGAAGTATCCGAAATGGGTACAGCTACTGGCCAACGGGTAAAACGATCAATCATGGTAAGGATATGAGTGAAACCGTTTGATGGGGAAAGTGGGCCAACAATTTCGAGATGGACGTGTGTGAATCGAGCATCAGGAACGGCAAATGAACCAATAGGTGAGTTTGTATGCCGAGTTACTTTACTGCGTTGACAGGCGATGCACTGTTTGGTCCAGGATGACAGGTCCTTATTCATGAAGAGCCATACAAAGCATGGATTAATCAACTTCCTGGTTGCTCTGATTCCTGGATGAGAAGATCGATGAAAATGGTCGAAAACAACGCGTCGAAAAGCTTCGGGGATGATTGGGCGAGCTGATCCGGTAGACATATCACAAAAAATGGTCCCGGATTGGAGGGGCAACGGAACTGAAGATAGATTGGGCAAAAAATTAGGATCACTGTTTTGAAGGTTGGCCAGTTTGGCTAGGTTCAACTGCGTGGAAGGTGAAGAGCGTTGAAGTCAGGACGGGATAGGTCGTCTGCGACGACATTGTCCGAACCTGGAGTGTACCGAATGTCGGTAGTGAACTGTGAAACATAGTCGAGAGGGCGTATCTCGCGTGGTGAATATCGATCGGGCTTGGCGTTGAAGGCATAGGTGAGTGGCTTATGATCGGTTTGAATGGTAAACTATCTACCCTCTAACAAGTGCCGGAAATGGCAAATAGCAAGGTAAATTGCGAGTAATTCGCGACCAAAAGTACTGTAACGCGTTTGGGAAGCCTGCATCTTCTGCGAGAAAAACGCTAATTGTTGGGATGTGTGCGGCTTGTAAGGAGAAAAAGGAGAATCGGAAGTGGATCCTCGTATCTACGAGGAAACGTAGACCAATCGAACGATCGGTGATGTGGAACAGGCGACTAGTGCGAGGAGGGCCACAGACAGTCGTCGGTGTTACTGACTGGCCGGGGTGTTTAAACGGGTGTTGGAACGCGGCTTGAAGGAACAAGGTGGTTGACACTTGCGTGCTTTTGGGCCATAAGATTGGTGATACCAGCACCAAGAGGGACGGGCACGAGATAACGATCCGGATCGTGAACGTGGTCGATGCCTGTTGATCTCTAACCGTTGCAGGCGATCAGCCTAAGCGCCAAACTTGGCTTGTAGTCGCGATATAGAAGCAAGAAGCAGGTCGGAATCTGAGGTGGGTGCAGGGCGGGAGACGGAGTTTACGGGGTTACAGGGGTATGTTTTGTGTATCTTATCCGCCATTTGGGCCAGCTGCTCCAAGCTGTGGTCATCAACGAAAGCGCTGATGACGTGGGACATGAAGGGTGGGAGTTTGTCCAGCTATAATTGGTCATGATCTCCTCTGCTAGCTTACGGCCACAGGGGAGACTGCGCATGTGGCGAAGCATTTGTGATGGCGATCTGTCACCATGTTCGACAGTGGTGAATAGATCCCGTAGCATTTTGCTTTCTGATTTCCTTGTCCTACTTATGACGGCCGCTCGAAGGGCGTCATACGGATTTTCCTTAGGAATATGTTCCAACAGATCTTCAGCTTCTGTTGCTACATCACAAGGAAGATGCTGGACAACAAAGGAAAAGCGGGTGACTTGGAATGTGATGCGTCGGGTAGTAAAAACGGCCTCCACCTGGTGAAACCATACCCTGGGGTTGCGTGGATTGTAGTCTGGCAAACGTATGCTAATTGTATTCTCGACTAAATCCGCTGAATCAAAGTGTGCTTCCATAATTACCGGGCAAAAGAAACAAAATTACGACGACTTGGAAGGAAAACCTTTCGAAAAAATATCTAGAAATACTCGGGCTCACCAAATTTGTAGCGGTCTGGCTACCCAATAAGTTAGTTAACCAGGAGTGTGTGGCAAACAAATAAAAATAATTACGCTGGGTTGGGTATACAAAAATAAGCAAGTCAGATGGAACAGACTCACAACAATTGTTCTCTTTAAAATAGTTCGTCGTTGGCCCAGGTCAGCGAATAAACAATAATCCAATTATGTTGGTCCAGAGGTCCTCTTCTGAACAGTTCCCACATATAATAGATTCCGAATAGGTCTGAAATGTTTTGGTACCAGAGTTAGTACATGAGACTCGCGAATGGCCGCTGCAAGCGCGAGCGAAATCAGAAGAGAGAGTCGAAGCACGTGACCACGCTTGTATTCTGTGAAATTGTGCCAGTGCGGGTTTTTGTAGTTTTTCGTATTCAAACAAAAATCAATTAGGCAATTGATGAAATACGTAGTGTTATATTGGAAGTAAACTAAATGTGCAAAACGGTACCCGGTCGCAGTAATACGACGTGCATCTCATTTTCACGCATTAGCCACCCGGCCTCCTTGTTCATGATATGTTACAGTGAGCCTGATTTGCGCAAACCCTTTTTCGAGCGCCCATTTGCGCTCTTCGGACGGGTGTTGTTAACACTGCCAAAATACACCACCGCAGAATACCTGTGCACACTCCTTTTTCAGAGGATGTACAAACAATTAATCATGAGGCGAGAAGCGATCCGTGGCTTTTTTGGCGCAGGAGTTGCAGATCCCTTCGGAATCGGTGTGCTAGTATTATGATGAATAACAAACCTAGTGTATGCCATTGTCTGGACGAGCTCCATTGCGGGAACTGTGTCGACTGTGACCATAAACGCGTTATGTTGTGTGATATTCATGCTTCGGATTGCTTGCGTACATGGATATAGCACATGATATCGGAAGACTACGCTCACTGTCAGCAATCGTGCCGCAAAATTCCCGTGCTTTACGTATACTCAAACCGAAAATCAGGTTCTATCGCAATTCACTATATCTCATCGCATTAGG
The DNA here is from genome assembly GCF_000715545.1 of Opisthorchis viverrini. Lineage (NCBI taxonomy): Eukaryota > Metazoa > Platyhelminthes > Trematoda > Opisthorchiida > Opisthorchiidae > Opisthorchis > Opisthorchis viverrini. The sequence continues at coordinate 788,299 of NW_008751871.1, forward strand.
CAATGTTTCCCAATCCGTGGTGTTTGATGACTTTGAAGATCCGTGCAGATAACTTGCAGAAAAATTTAGTATCCATAGACACTTTTCATTATGAAGTGGCATTATAGGAAACCTCGTAGTTTCCAACGGGTCAATTCTGTTTTGCGAGTACCGAGCGGCGTCAGTAACATTGCGAAAAGCAATGTCACCAAATAACTTGAGCGGCCAAATCGAGTGGCGGGTAATTCAGGGGTAACCGCAGATATCGCGCAACCAGGCTGACCTGCTCACTTATTTTGATTATCTCCAGTGTGGGAATCCTCGCTAACAAGTGATAGTTGATGCCCCTCTCGAATATAGTGACCGTTGATCCCCTCAACTGTTTTTGGGCCAGAAACCCCGAATGTAAAACATGCATTCGGATCGCCTAGGAGACAGTTGTCGCGTAGACATCCATAACCAGCTATAACGAGGACCGGCTTAGGTTCAGAAAGTTCAAAAGCTGTTGGACGGTTCGTTCTAAAGAACTCAGCATGCAGTCGAAGGAAATGGGGTTCGAACTATTCCTCAAAAAGATAACATGCGGGACTCAGGACAATTTAGCAAAATGCCGAACTGCAGAAACAGCAATCCACCAGTTAGACATAAGAAAGCAGGTTACAGTGCTAAGCGTCTCTCGGAATAAAGGACAGAATATGCTACTTAAGTGCACGAGACATTTCCAGATAAACGGAGAACCCACGAGTGACCATATAGTGGTGTCTGCGGCCTACAGACAAAACTATGGATGCCTGCACCCTGCCCCAGCGACAAAACACCTAATCTTGACAAGGCGGAACTTTAAACCTCTAGCCTACTTACGGGAGAAGATGTTTGCGAGCTCTTATACAAGACTATTCCATAAAGCGCGTTGGGACAAGGTAAAGTGCATCCAGGGATCCTGAATAAAATATCGGTCAGCTTGGTTATATCACTCCATATGATGTTCTTTAAGTCGCTCGACGAAGGCAACTTCTGTTCTGTTTGGAAGGAAGCAATTATCTCGCCTGTGTAAAACCGCTTGTCGCCCGGCAGCTACAGTCTTCTTAGACTCATTGGCATACTGTGCACGCTCCCGAACGAATTTGCATGCAATACCTTCATAAGGGATAAAAAGTCGGAAGGAACACCTCTGAACACCTCTCCAGACACCACCAAAGGTGCTAACGATCAACAGAGTCAAAAGCAGATTTCGGCTAAATAGAAACGACCGATTCAGGGCGTTTGAAGTGCTGGTGCTGTTCAAGGACTTGTCTCGAAGTATAAATATTGTCGGTGCATATTCAATCAGAGTGATACCCAGCATGATTCTCACGTGTTTGTCTCTCCCGTTAATCCACGAACCGCGCGATTTCAGATAGCACTTTGGATGCGGTTGACACTAGGTTGATGCCGCGTTGGTTTTTGTGAGACGTTCGTATGCAGGTTTTGGGAATTGGGATGATGGCTAAAGTGCTCCACTCTCCTGGAATTTCTTTCTCGTCCCAAATTTTTCGTGATCAGTTCGTCGGACTGTTTGCCAGTCTGGTCACCTTCCTTGAAGTGTACGAGGGCACAGACCATCCAGGGCGCATGACCTATCGCACTGGAAGAATAACGCCTCACACAGGATTTCCATCGCTGATGCGAAGCTAGTGTCGATCTCCTATTCCAGCTAGTTGAGTTCTTTCAGGAGTAATATGTAAGGAGGCCAAATTAACTGCTGTTTAAAATGCCTAGTCTGTCACTCAAGTTGGCGATTGTGCGAGAGCGCTGCCGTGCTATCTTTTGCTACCACGTGTCTTCTTTTGGATGGTTGGTCGAAGCAACTGGAGTAGGGCGGAGCTGTCGATTGCAGCAGAAGCCCCCTTATTTCCTTCACCGTTCACTAGCGTTTGTCATTTTTTAATCCTCTGGTTAATCGGTATTTGAGTGGATTGTGTTGCCATCATAGTCGCTATTGGCTGGTATGGCTTCTCTGGTGCCCATAAGATATGATGATCTCGGCGGCGTCCAGTGTTCATTCCCTCGAGTCGGGTTGCAAAAACAGACAGTCTTAAACGATCAAAGCATAGCTTCCCCAATTTTCTTCTGTTCAACCTCAAAGCAGTCTTGGTCATCCGAGTGGCTGCGTTGCTGGTGCCTTTTAAAACATATCAGCTCGATATTCCTAAGCTGCAAAACTTGTCGAATTTGGTGATTGGATCTGCTTCGGTAAATGTAATGCTGGCTGAAAGTGAGGTAATCATTGGGCCCGTATAACGGTATAATCGGGCTCAATTAGTATCCTAGAAGGGACGACATTTTTCACTTGAGATACTTCATCGGTAACTACGTATAATCTAACTACCTTCATGCTTCTGTGGCAGAGGACAGTACAACTACCTCCAGACCGTTTGGTAAATAGATTTCCGCAGTACTGGGACTCTGTTGTTCGTCGAACTGCTCTGATTTGGTCTTTCTGGATGTTTGTGTTTCGGCCGGCATAGCCCACAAGACCTTTGCAGCACAGAAGTCCGACCGGCAGAACTGGGTGACAATTCTAGGTCGGGTCAGCCTACTGATAACGTTTGTCTCTGGGCTACCTAATAAGCAAATGTAACAATCATTCAGCTGTAACACCCTTCTGGTGCATAGCTGTCGTGCCACCTGAAGGAAGCCCGAGGGCTGAGGTACTTCCAGGTTGTCGAAACGTTGACGGAGGCAATTGAGATGGTGGGGTCGAGCTGGAACCACGGACCTTTCAGGCAGTAAGTTTGTCCCTTAACCACTGGGCTATCTGGAGTTTGAGCCGCTCACACAGTATATATCTTCTCTTGAAGAATCCGTAACACTGTTTGAGTTGAACATACTTGGTAAACACCAAGGAGACGGGACATGATTGATGTCCGATGAGTTAATTGGCGTTTTCTCGAAGGTTCACCCTCGCACAACCAAGTGCGATCTGCAGGGCAGTAGGACAACTGTCAGCAGCGGTGAGACGGAAGTGGTATGTCGGTCATTCGATTCCGGGATTGATATCGTCCGCACGGTCAGTCGGATCCAATTAATATTCTCACTGCTTTTGGTTTGGAATTTGGGTTTGGGCACTCCTCGCATACCTTTTTGACGCTGAAATCCGAGTTTCTGGCTTTCTCTTGGGTGGAAAACCCAAGCAACGTGAGAACAGCGCACAACGGAACCTAAATGTCTGCGGGTCATTTGTGAGTGTTCAATGGGGTGCAGAGGACGACTTCACTTGTTTCTTGAAGCATCTTCCCCAGACCGTGCTGATACTTTTAGCGGCGACCGACAAGCGGATTCGTAACCCCCAATCGGAGATCGAGATAGCTCATTGGCTATGGCGCAGCATGGGATGTCCGTGTTTTCAATCCAACCGTTCCATCTCGATTTCTGCTATATAGACTTGGACAGGTGCCTCCTGCTTCCTCAGTTTCGTGGTAGCCATTCACCAAATGGTGTTTCATTTATCTAACTTCCCATTCAGACTGCTTGATGCGGGTCCACCGTGACTACCCTACCTTCGAACCACTGCATATCCACAGCGAAATGGCTCATAACTCAGTTCTACGTCCCGAGGTTGTTAATGTTCTGTGAATGAGGTATTATTGTGTAAGTGGTGAACTGATACCCGCCAGGACACCTTTTTGTCCATGGTTGTCACTGTTTTCCCGCGAGTCCTGTCATATAGATTTGCGTGTTTTGGCCATCAACTGTAGAAGCATGGAGTTCTGGTAGTCCATAATCTAAAATTTGATGCTGACGCCGCCGGTTAAGTCACCTCGCTCTCATTACATCTTGAAGCTGATCGGATGCTGTCGTGTAAATTCAGGATAGTGTCATGCTCCCACGTGTGTCCCGCGCTATACGATGTAAACTTTGACTGAAGGAATACTAACTTCACAAGCGGGAAGACCGATGGCACTGCTTTTTCGCCTGGCTCACTGATTGGCGCACACCAATACACAGCAGTACACTCTGACCGGTTGGCCTGCGTTGTCTCACTATCATCGAATAGTGTCCAAACTTCGATCGTGAATTAAGAATTTTTACTCTGTTGTGGGGTTTGCGGGATGTGTATTGTTCATATTCACATCATTCTCGTTTGAAAAGTTGTCCTCCTGTCCTGGCGAAATTATTCTAGTGAATTCACACAAAAGGGTTGGAAGCACTGGACTCCAGTTTCGCTCTTATTAGAGCTCATCAGCGGTGTATACCCAATGGCCGTGCCGGGGTTTGAACTGCGGACACCTGGCATGCGAGGCGAACGTGTTACCACTATTCCACCAGCGCACACTTGATGCATCTGAATTTTCATGTCTGACCGGGTAACGTGTGCATACTTGAGCGATGTGATGGATATGCCCGACTCATCATCGATACGGCAACCCATTACCTGTCCTGGTTGTGAAGATCGATTGGCCCGCTTGTCAGGACTTCCCAGTCGGGTCGTGTTTTGCAGCCACATTGTGTCGCACATTGGCTTTTCAAAATTTTGTAACTCCTTCGTCAGTTTTGCGGTTGAAGTGACTCAACCTTTTGAACGACTGAGCATGGGTTTCCAAGGACCACTTCAAATCCATGAAGCCGGTATCTTCTCATCACTGTAGTGATAATGAATAATCATAAGTATTCATTGATTATACGGTTATTCCATCAGCTTCAGCCACCAACATGACATCTATCTTTTCCGACTTCTTTCACCTCTTGACTATTATTCATTCTGATAGTGTTGCATCATTTGTGTCAGCAGAGCCTGCCTAATTTCTCATAGTTAATTTATAATCGTGTGTAACTCGCAATCCAATATCCAAGTCGAGATGCTCAACTGTACATTGTGGACAAATATCTACCTCGCTCCTAAAACCTGTTCGGAGGTGGTACTACTCGAGGTTCGTATTTAAGAGGTCTGTCGTGTACCTCTAACTGAACTCCGCACAAACGACTGCAGGTATGTTCGATTACCTCAACGCCTGCTTGGTTAACTATTTCTGGACCACTCCTCTTCAAAATGAATGAAAGATAGTTGTTGCGCACTCGAATGATTGTGCCAGAAACAGAGAACGAGGATTGCCGAATGATTGACTTTAATCTTCTATCAATTTCAGTACATCAGCTAAAACATTAGGAAACACAATTAGCTCAACGAGTAGCGAGTAAAAAGTTAAACACAACGTCAATATATAACATTCTTCCCCGCCGGAGGGATTATTGTCAGGAGAATATAAATTAGGCTTCGCGGTTTCGAAGATTATACGGTCGAACACGCTGTTGGTCTGTGATGTACTGTAGGACATTCCCTGGAACCTCACTGGGTTGTTCTGGTGGTGCCGTTTCGCCTCCAGGAGGATCAAGCGAGTGTGATTGAGTCTCGTCTGGAGGAGCCGCTACACTTTCGATTGATTCAGTTAAATAGACATCTGATATTGTCTGTGCTTTGGGTGCCAGATGTCTAAGAGAAACAGTTTCTTCCTTTCCGTTCGGGAAACGAACGCAGGCATACTGCGGGTTACAATTAACAAGTTCCACCTCTTCCACTAACGGATCGTATTTGGAAGAACGTGTCATCCTTTTTAACAGAACGGGGCCTGGAGTCGATAACCAAGTCGGAAGAGAGGTGCCGTACGTTGACTTCCGGTGGAAGTTAAGGAATCTTTCATGTGGTGTCGTGTTAGTAGCGGTGCACAATAAGGAGCGAACAGAGTGCAAAGCATCTAGAAGCACACATTCCCACTCGGTAATGTCCCGTTGTTGGGTCTTCAACGCCAGAGTGATAGACTTCCAAAGAGTACCATTAAGCCGTTCGACTTGTCCGTTACCGCGCGGATTGTATGGGGTAGTTCGACTGGTTGCTACACCCCTGTCGTGAAGAAACGTTTGTACTTCACCTGACATGAAAGCTCCACCACGATCAGAATGGACGTATGAGGGCATTCCGAACAAAGAGAACAACTGATTAAAACACTTGATCACGGTGGATGAGGACACATCCGTACACGCGAAGGCGAATGGGAAACGAGAGTACTCGTCGATCATTGTTAGAAGGTATTTGTTGTGGGAGGTCGATGGAAGTGGGCCTTTAAAATCTATGCTGACGCGTTCAAACGGCTGTGTAGCTTTAATAAGATTGCCAAAAGGGTGATTGAGGAAACGAGGCTTCAATTCCGAACAAATACTACACTGATTTGTAATCGCCTTAACATCCTCGGTCGAAAACGGCAAATTTTTTGAGCGAACGAAATGAAGCATCCGCGTGATACCGGGGTGACATAATGTATTATGAAGATGTTTGAGATCCACCTGTGACATCGCAGATACGTAATCAGTCCGCGATAGTGCGTCAGCGGCTTTATTCTGATTACCTGGACGGTACTGGACATCGTAATGAAAACAGGACAGTTCAAGTCTCCATCTCTGGATTTTGTCGTTTTTTACTTTGCCTTTGTGTTGTTTGTCGTACATAAAGGCGACTGATCGTTGGTCCGTGACAAGTGTGAAGTGATTGCCGATCAGGTAGTGTCTCCACTTTCTCAGAGCTTCAACAATCGCGTACGCTTCTTTTTCGATTGCTGAATGATGCCGCTCACTGTGTGACAGAGTGCGTGAAAAGAAAGCTACCGGGCGCCCGTCTTGATTGAGAGTGGCCGCAATGGCTATGTCGGAAGCATCAGTTTCCACAACGAGTGGACGAGTGTAGTCTATGGTGAAAACGGCTGCCTTTTCCAAATCGTGTTTGAGCTTATTCAGTGCCGCTTGTACGCTATCTGGAATCGGGAAGATCTGATTGCGGACGATTTGATGAATCTTATCTGAGAAACATGGGATCCAGTGTGCGTAGTATGCCAGCATTCCGACCAATCTTCGTTGTGAACGGATGTCACATGGATGAGGCAACTCCCGTAGGGCTCGAAAACGTTCAGGATCCGGTTTTATCATACCATGAGATATTTCGTATCCCAGTAATAGTACTTTCGCAGTAGCTATGATGCTCTTTTTCTGGTTAAATGTAATACCGTGACGTTTTGAGGCCTCTAAGAATTTCTTCAAATTTCGATCATGTTCCTGGGCATCGCGACCACACACGGTAACATTGTCAACATATGCGAATGTATCGAGCAGACCTTCCTCGCGTATGATGTTGTCTATGGTGCGTTGAAAGCAGGCCACACCATTAGTAACTCCGAACGGAATGCGGCGAAATTGAAAGAGTTTACCACATGCCTCGAATGCAGTATATGGCTTGTCTTTGTCGAGAATGGGGATCTGGTGGTACGCACTTTGAAGGTCTAGTGTGCTAAACACCGTGTAATGGGAAACCTTCTCTACAAGTTCGTCCACCTTCGGCAGAGGATACGCATCAAGGTAAGTGAAGCGATTTATGGTTTGACTGTAATCGATGACCATGCGCTTCTTATGCCTGTCATTTGTAGTAACGAGAACCTGAGCGCGCCAAGGAGAGTTAGACGGCTCAATAATTTTGTCAGCTAGTAACTTCCGAATCTCCGTCTCGATAAATACCGTATCCGTGCGAGAGAAACGACGAGATTTAGTGGCAATTGGAGTACATCCAGGGGCGAGATTATCAAACAAAGAGGGGGCGTTAACTCTCGCTGCTTTCAGTGTGCATATGGCGAATGGGGGCCGCTTACCCGTGAATGGTATGATGACACTTTGGTGTTGACTGAGGAAATCCAAGCCAAGGATGACGTCTGAACACAAATTGGATAAGAGCGAGAGTTTGACACTTTCGTATAGTGTGCTTTTGTACAGAACGGTAGCATAAAGATGACCGCTAGTAACACACGATAAGTTCGTTGAAGCCATCGAGATAGCGCTCTTAGAGGATGTTATTGTCCAACCATGCTTTAGTGCGATGTCAGAAGAAATATAACTTTCGCAACTACCAGTATCGATAAGTGCGTGAAGTGGGATATTATTCACTATAACATCAACGATTGATTTGGAAAGTCCCATGGATGAAGAGATGTTGAAAATGGATGAGACACCAGGGTTCACCGTCGATGTGATACGGCTTGAACCCAGTTTGGATCGACAAACTTTTTGGAAATGACCTTTCTTGCCGCAAGAATGACAGAAAGACTCACGAGCCGGGCATTTTGAACGAATGTGCTTACCGTTGCCACAGAAGAAGCAAGATAAGGATGTGCTTGCAATCGTGTCACTAGATTCCATCTGAGAGATAAAAGCATCACGAACAGGAGTAAGAGGTTTATCAGTTTTGATAGATGCGGCGCCACAGGGAACATGAGAAGACGAGTCGTATGAGAGTGACTGTTGTTGAGCATGTTCAAGCAGACGTGCCTCGTCAAAAGCTTGTTGAAGCTTAAGAGTGTGTTTTTCTAGTAGTCGTTGGCGAACGGAATTAGACTGCAAGCCTGTGATAAAAGCGTCTCGAATAGCCTCATCCCGATGTTCATCGGCAGAAACCGCACGAAAATTGCAGTCCTTGGCAAGGTAACGTAATTTTTGCAGGAACGCGTCGACTAATTGGCCCGGTTCTTGTTTGGTAGTAGCCAGCACGTGGCGGGAAAAAACTTCATTTTTGGGTTTAATGTACATCTTTTCGAGCGTCTGGATGGCGTCTTCGTAAGTAGTACAATCACAAACATGTTGATAGACGGACGGAGAAAGGAAATTTACCAAAAGTTTTCTTTTGTCAACGTTTGGGAGTTCGATGCATGAGAGGAAGTTCGTAAACGTTTCGTGCCAATGGATCCATTGTTCTGAAGCAGAAGAGGATTGGGGATCGGCGTCAAACCGATCTGGGCGAAACAATCGTTCCATTGTGTTTTGATAGAAGATTAAATTGTTGCGCACTCGAATGATTGTGCCAGAAACAGAGAACGAGGATTGCCGAATGATTGGCTTTAATCTTCTATCAATTTCAGTACATCAGCTAAAACATTAGGAAACACAATTAGCTCAACGAGTAGCGGGTAAAAAGTTAAACACAACGTCAATATATAACAATAGTCAGTTCACGTTCCTAGAGGTTTTAACCAATATATGCGATCGTTAGTACGCTCACGCTGTCTGCGCCGACGGTAGAACCGGAACAAAGTCACTTAATCGCAACGTGCTGTAGTGAATGAGTAATACCCAATACACAGCCATAACCAGTGCGGGACTTGCCTTTCTCGGTTGGGGAGCATCCAACGTTAAGCACCTCGGATAGTGATAATGGTCTAATCGCGATGACCTACTAACGACACTGATTCCACGGCACCAAATTCTAATACACCGTGTAATTTGCACATCTCGGCGGGACAGCGACGAACCCATCCAAAGAAGCCTGGTTTAGCTTTACGTCGTAAAATATTTTGTTCTATCCACTTTCATTGTTATATCTATCTGATCCCCCACACCCAATCTTTGCACAGATGAATGTTCTGACTATCACCGTCATGGACAGCACATCAGTGTTCAAGACTGATGTAATGCTGTAGTGCTATAATTGTCACGCTACTGATCATTTTACCCGTTTCAACTAAAATACTTTCGTTATTATTATTAGTGAAACGCGGCTTGCTCTTCTCAACTCAGTGCTATTTTTTAAACTCAACTGTGGTGAATTACAGGTGTTCAAAAGGGCTGCACCTCAGCTCATCTGTGTGCTACGTCAGATTTGGCAGGTATTTCTCCATTTGGGTTCTGCTCAGAAGTATTGTTTATAATGCCCTATATTCTTCTGTCGATACTAAGAGTAGCTCATTCCGATTCTGTTCTTTTTGAATTGACATTTTGCACTTCGCATGTTACCAAACCCAAATTGAATGGCGGGCGATTCCTGGTAGAAAGTGTATATCTGTTTAGCCTGTGTGTAAAGTCCGGACTATACTGGTTTATATTCCGCACTTCTCAGTAGTAGCAATTATCATTATTCACTTTGTGTTTTTCAGGCGTTGCTTGTGATGTGTTTTTGCTGAGGCCAATTTAACTGAGATCCAGTTTGGAGGGCCGATGTATTTGCCAAGTTATGCTTCGTTCTCCTATGCGGCGCACTTTGCTAGCGTGCAATTGCGCGCACGGTTTTCTCCGATCTCCTCCTTGTCGTCATCTATCACATAACCCTCCGGATAGCCCATCTGAAGCTTATCACCGGGCAGTCTCTGATGGGAAGTTAAAAATGGACGCTACTCAAGAGGCTATGATTAGCCATTTTGATCGTCTTTGTGAACGCCTTATTGCGTACGAGAAGAAGGCACGCTTTCCTTATGTAGGTCACGTTTACATTCAGAGGTTATTTAACAGTCGTTTCTAAAAAATCCTGCTCCCCATGGAATCTATTTGCACGGTCCTGTTGGTAAGCCCTTCCTTGTCGTGCTCAGTATACTCCAAAGGTTGCGGGAAAACTATTTTGATGGATATGTTCTACGACACATGTACATATCCGAAGAAATGCAGAACTCATTTTCATTCTTTCATGCGCAATATCCACGAGGGTAAATTCTCTTCTCTAATCGGACTTCAGTTATTGCCTGACAGGACTCCATATTTTGAGGACGAGTGCGCCCAGAAACAAACCTTTCGATCCAATACCAGCTGTGGCCAAAACGGTCAGCTCAGAGTCCAAGCTGCTATGCTTTGATGAATTTCAAGTGAGTCCTTGTTCATCTTCGTGGGAATGTTGACCTGTTCCACCGCCTAACTTTGGTCACTTCTTTGTTCGTCATATCAATTATTTTGCTTCTCTGTTTGTTCTTACATAAGCAAACCCGACGCAGTGAATTCAATAAGTGAACCTAATTAGTATCGTTTGTTTCTTGGCATATATTGATATGCATCCATCTCAACAATGACTACCACTTGGGGTTATCCAAAGTGACTCTTGTTGTGGAGCCCGGCCATGCTGAGGTCCTTGTGTCGTGTTCTTGCGTTATAAGACGGCATACCATTCGTTTAGTCATGTATAGCCGAGCGTCATAGTAGGTGGCGGGAAATATTTCACCCACCTTCTTGGTATATTTTTTATCCCACACGACACGCGTTGTATCATTTTAGTGACATCTATAAATCTGGTCGTAAGAAACATGCTACCATCCAAAAGTATGCTCGCGGATGAAATATTGCGCAGAAGGATATTTTTCGTAGATGAACTGACGCGAACTGAAAGGATGTTTGACCAGTCAGTTCGCGAAATGCATACATTCGCATGCTAATTTGGTTTTAGCGACAAACTCAACTGAATCCTTGATAAAGCCCTTGTTTATGATATTTTCCAACTGGAAGAAATGTAAACGTACAAGTATTCGAAGATTTCAGTCATAAGAGATTTAACATGTCTATTAAACTCATAAGATAGATGTATAGTGATCAGTATAGTGGCATCTTAGCATACTTAGGTGACCTAAGGATCGCTTCAGCTCTGACCATTCTTGTAAAACAGGTAAAGAGGAGGGTCACACGATTGTCTCTTTTATGCCGCCTGATGAGCCTTAGTAAGGGCAAAGTTCTCGATAGATTGGGTATTCAAATCATCGTTCACATTTTCATTCGTCATGTAACCAGGTTTTCAGTCCACAGCATGGTCCCGGCCTGTTAGTACCAGAGGAGGGCCTATGATCTTTATTTAGATCATTCACAAATACGCTCTTGTGCACATCAATTTGGTTTTGACCAGAGATTCACCTGGAATATTTCTGAATCTCTCGTTTAGCATGTTGTAGTGAGCCCCAAAAAGGACGAAACTGGTCGTTGGCTGTCGAGTAGTTTTCAGCAACTTTATGAGTAGTGTATTATGTCTAGATCATGTACACTTCTGCAAATACCGTGGCAATCATCCCAGGCAAGTGCGTCTGGGTAAATGTCATTTTACATTATTTAGTTCGTTCAACTTTCCTGTTCACCCCAGATTTCCATTGAAGTCTGTCGGTGTTCCTCATTTCTTTGTCCGCTACTGATGTCCATCCGACTCGATACAGAACTTGCGATAGTTTTCAATCTATCCTCAAGAAAAATGGTGACCGGTTTTCCATGTGTACTGCCAGGAAGTTTGCAGTGCCTGTTGAGGGACATTATGCGGTGGCGCTATCACCATTAACAAAATACCGATGAATAATGACCGTCTCAATGGCGTGCGCTAAAAACGCCTTTTGAAGCTGACATTTTTGCAAGGAGCAGTATACAGAGAAACTGCGAACCGTGGTTAAATATCTTCTATCCTTAAAGTGTTGTAACCAATTTTCTGGTCATATCAGGTGAAAAGTATTCGCTAGACGCCCATTTCGGTCGCCTTTTGTAGCCCGTCATTCACCTTGGTTGTATTGCAAAGTAACAGTTGTGGCGTTTATCATGGACACGACTTCTGTGGTGCATCACTCCGGTGAATTTCCACACTTCACCCTCACCAGGAACATACGCTCGTAAATATCGATTGTGTTTATTTGTTCACCCACACGTCACCTATATCGATGTGTGAAACCAACACACCAATGTGCAACAGCACGCAAACCCACTTAGTTGTCAATGGCGGTGAGATCGATCCATGCTGAAGAACCAAGAAGCACTGTGCGACTGTATCGTTCTTATTGGGACCCATCATCATCGCGAGTCTCACGACTCTCTGGAGAGATTCGAACTCGCAACCTTCCGGTCACAAAGTATCTCTGGCGAGCGAAGCACTCAAGGATGAAAATGACTAGCTTAATTTTAAAAAAGAGCTTTTGAATCGTTGCACTGAATATTATCAGTAACCATTCAGTTTGCCACCTGATATTGCTTAGTAGGATTTCCGACAGGCAACGTAGCCCTGCACAGCGAACTTGGAACTTCTGCCAGTTCCGAAGTACACGAATGCCGTGTCTTTTTCAAGTATCACCGAGCTGATGGTTTGGATAAACCCTCATAGTTCTGGGTTTGAAATCTTCACTCAGAGCTTGTCTAACCTAAATGCCGCTATCCTTATGAGAGGCCACCCACCCAACTGGGATGAGTCGATCTTTTTAGTCGCCTACATAAAAGATGCTCGCAGTGAGTGTGATAATCGCAGAGGAATTAGTTTGACCCCCTGCGCAACTTAACTTTGCGTCGCTTATTTCACTCCGTCTGATGGGGGCGCGTGAATACGGGACCCGTTATAGGTGGAATTCCGTCTGGAAGGCGTTGTGGGACACCGTTCTACCTAGTCTAGTGTTAGAGCAATGGCATGCCTACAGGCGTCCTACAGTTTGATTCCTTGACCTCAAGGGTGTATTCGATTTTGTTGATCGCTTCGTTCCTAATTCGTAAATATCATAAGTTCTTTATATGGTGGACACATAAGGGTGTGTGGATTGCTCCCCAGGGACTTTCGTGCGAGCAGTGTTGTCCGAAGAGGATACTGATTCTCCAGTTTTGTTTACCTTCATTATTGGTAAGAGGATGAGTTGAATTCCGGAGGGGTGTTTGAAATAACCGTGATTTATGTCATTGGTTTGTAGCCAATGATGATGATCCTTCGAACCGTAGGATTCCTCTGCTGGCGTTTCCAAGACGAGTGGAGCTGCTCGTCATTATCTCAATTCACAAACAGTGCCTCAGCCAGAAGCGTTTACTGTGGGCTATTAACAGTCCATCCGAAGTTTACTGGTAACACTTCATGTTTAGTGAGCGCTTCTTTCTCGCGTGACTCGGGACAAGGGTATAAATTATGAAACACTTAATTTGGTTTCATTTGTCATCAACACACCGCATTTGAAGAAATGATTGCAAGGACGCACAGTATATAAGTAAACCGACGTGTCATTTCCTTCGTTGTTTGCTTTGGACCTTCGACATAATTATCCATCTGTTTTGCGTTCACAAATGAAACTCTTATATCTCGGCACCTACGCCATCTCGCCGTGATGAAATAATTGCTTAAAAGAACTCATTGCCCAAAAGTTCGTTTGATTGCTTGTCTTATTATTGTTTATAAAGCCAGTTATCAGCGTTTTCACATTTTCAGGTTACGGACATTGCGGATGCAATGATTCTGAAACGATTGTTCGAAAATCTGTTCGCTTCTGGCGTCGTCATGGTTGCCACATCAAACCGTAAACCGGATGGTAAGGTTACCGTTTGCTTTTGCTGTCATCATGTCTCCTCTGGGGAACGACCAATTTATAACAGTCGATTCTTGACGAAATTGATTGTACGTAAAAATCATTGCGTGCCAATTTGTCGCTGTCCACTTCATCCTGCTGCTGTCCTCAAACACGTAGGCCTCTGTTATTCTAACAGTTTTTGGTGAGCTTTTTGACCACAGGTTTCCTATCTGACGTTACTTTGTGCTCGTGACAACAGATCAACATAAAAATAATTACGCCCCTCTACCATTGTTAGGTGAGCATGGTTTTTTTTGCGGATGTTCGTTTGTCAAGGGAAAGATTCCACGAAAGTCCGAATCCAGGACAACTCCACTATCTCGCCTTACCAGATCTCTCTTGGCGATCTCATGTCCCATTTCTGTTACAGCAATGAAGAGGTCCATTAATTTGGCCGTATCTGAGAGGTCATCATACAACATCGCACGGCTATATGGTCACATTGAAGCTGGAGTCTTTAAGAATAATGCCGTTAGGTAGCGCCGGTAGTCTGTAGTAACGATGTCGTGTTTGTACATTTTTATGGAATATTCTATATAGATACTGTGCCCTTCCGAATCAACACACGAGGATGGGTGCACATTTCTAAGCAAATTTCTGCATTCTTGTAGGCAACGCCATTTATCTGGTCCGAAGTAGAAATGCAAGATAGTTGCTGCTAATTTTTATTCCACATATCTCATGGATTTGTTTACTATTATTATCGTTAGTGTCGTATTTAGCTGTTTTGATACAAGCTGGTTGGCATCACGGTTGGTGATTCAGGCCGACGTTGCGTTCTTCCTATACTAAATGTACAACGTGGACGCGAATTTGAGTGAGTCAGTCATGTAGTGGTTGCCAAACGATAAGTTGCTCCACGATGTTTGGTCTGGCAGTTGGTTGGCCCACGATGATATAGTCACAGAACTTGAGTGCCGTTGTATACACGTATGCGGAGCTAGGTTTGTGTTGTACCTCAGGGACTGGCTGCTTTTCTTTATGTGAGGTCATACCGAAACTAGATTCCAAATCAGTGTAAAATAAAAAGAACTGAACTGTAATACTACCACATAATGCGTGCAGACGTTTGAGCTGCTACTGAAATAAGTCACTTGGGGTTGAATGCCCCAGATATATAGCTGTCCAGGTGCTGTCGGTGCGACTTGTTTTCCATGATGGCGTCTCGTTGACTGCCCTTCTCTTTGTGCAGGATTGGAGTCGTTGGAAGATACACACTAATCGACGCTGTAAGTCGATGTTGATAGCGTTTCCGTTATCAGTGTTCCGTTATAAGTCTCGGGTTATAGGCCTCTCGGAAAGATTGCGATATGCTAGCACCAAGCTCCATCCCCATCTACCTTCTTCGCAGTATGGCCATACTTTTGCGAAGCATCAGTGCTGGAGACTGTGTCGTTGGGGCTGCTGCTGGTGCTGGGCATGATGAATTTTCCCGTGAACAACCTCCCACAGTAGACATTCTGGCAGCCTTAGATCAAGCTGACCAATGCCTCAGTAGTACGGCCAAGTACCATCGATTCCACTCAGTGGCGTAGCCAATCATAGTAGGCGTATATTTTAGTTTAGCTCGTATCAGTGCTGGGCAATGCACATGAATATATCGTACTTTGTACTGCATCTCCTAGGCATCTTGCTACGATATGATCGAAAATCGGGATTATCAACACGACACGAAATCCCATGACAACGTAGTCGGAACGATCGTTTAGTAAACATACTATGCCATGCTTCATGCCCTGTACTCCATAAATTTGAGCTGTCTAAAGGGAAAATGTGAAAAGAACAATAAGTTGATAAGTTAAGTAGAAATGATCAAAAATGTGTTCGAATTCTCGTGGAACTATGCTAGTAAGTTTCATATGCATACCGAGAATGACTGATCTACGTGCACTTTTGACCAGTAGGGGTTGTAATCACTTAGTGAGGCTGTAACGGTAGCACCTGATTTCAAAGGAAAGCAAGAGTTCTTGCAAACGATCCTGGTATTCACCTAGTCAATTAAATAAACGCTCACCACTCGACCGTTTCTGTCCAGCTTCGAAGCGACGAATGCATGACGAAAACCACCTTCAGTCGCTGTGTATGAACACCTATAGGTGGGAGTATCTTGTTTATACAGTGCGCTCTTTTGGAAATTTGTGGAGAGATGACCGCAAGTACACCAGCGGATGTGTATCTTTACTGTGGCTATATGCAAGGCGATAGGAAGGGGGACTTTATTTTCTTCCAAGACAACCAAGGGACACTTCAGGATCACGTACCACCAATCGATTAAACAGTGGAGCAATTGGAAGAATGAATGCGGGCAGCTACGAGCCAAATGATTTCCAGTCGGAATTCCTGCTACACTGTTTGTCATGTCATGTTGTATCTCAGCAAAATTTTTTCTCAGGGAGGTCACAATGTAGTGGCGGCTTGTAAGGCTACACTCGGGTCGCATATATGTTGGTAAACAGTTCAGGTTGACCCACTTTCCTGCCTTTTTAACCCTTTTGTGCCTCTCCGAAGTCACTCTAGGTTCAGTACATTAAGGGGTGTTACCTTGTGAAGTAATGAAGTTGAGTTCAGAACCAAACTGTACGGTTAAATGTTCTCAGTTAGGCAAACCAAGCTGGGTCACACTGGATGATTGTGCTAATAAACCGGCAATTATTCCTTTATCTGGTATCCCGGAAATATGATGATGCAGTTTTCGCCCGGTGAACATCCGGCTAATTTGTGGGCCTGACCTGAGGGTAATGACCAAGTATTCAGCCTGTGCCTTACCCTAGAGCATTGCAACATCCACCAAAAACAGCTAAGCTAACCTTCTGCACATAGGGCCATGCAGCTATAGACTGTATTTATCTATGGACTCATACGAGTGCGTATTGAGGTTTGCGTTGCCAAACAAGCAATCGACCGTATACCAGGCCTTATACTATAACACTTCAACTGAAGTCGGAGTTTTGGACGAAACACCGCTACTGTTCTTCTTGGGTCTGAGTGTGGCTGGCTTTTTGAATGTCTCCTTTGCTTCTTAGATTGCCTGTTTAATTTATCCTAGTTGTAATAAACAATAATAATCGCTCAGCTGCACCACCCTTTCTGTGCATAACTGCCAAGCCACCGGAGGGAAGCACGAGGACTGAGATACTACCGTGCTGCTCAAACCTAGATATGAGCAGTTAAGATTCAGGGATTGTGTTGGGACCACGGACCTTCCTTCCAGTAAGTTCGCAACGCTGAGCTATTTTCAGCCCTTCGAAGATGGCAGGTTTATGTTTACCAGTCAGCATGCTGTTGGTTGCGTCTGACAACACCATCAAGTAAGCAGCCTGAACGTGTGTCGAAGAGTGCTGGGCCGTCGAAGTTCATCCGTAGAAACCATATTTCAATGGTTGGTTAGTACACCTTGGTTGTGGTACACCTTAAGTGTCTGCTTTTTGTGTGGTGGTTGCACGCTGTTGGACAGACTGGATGTAGCACAGTGACATACAGATCTTACTGCCGCCCAGCCTTGCTAGCTGAGACCTAAAATAAACTGTCACTGGAGACAGTAGATGGGTGTCACATTGTTGAACTCGATGGAGAATATGCGTACCCAATCATATCATAAATTGCAAGTTAGACGCATTTCATTCCTACCCACGAGAAAAGTAATGCACTCCGGCACTAATGAATTCGTTACGCAGCTGGTTATATTGCATTTGTTTGTATTGTATTGTATGTCCCCTCCATAGTCTTCGTGAACGGTACTACCTTATCTGTGGTAGATGGTTTGTAGTTAACGAACTGAACTGGGAGGTTGGGTGATTTTTTTCGTGTTCTGCTACTTAAATGAAGCACTCGCTAGTGTGTTGCGTTATATCTGACTGCATTTTTTTGGAACCATGTGATGGTGGAATGTTGGTGTGTTTATTTACGTCTATGGATTTATGGCTGTCATGCGGTGACAGTTGTGCTTGCCTGTGATAGGTTTTTAAAAGCGCCATATGTTTTCTAATTAAGCTTTGTACATAGCGTGACGCAACCCGCCTTGTTACGTAGCTATTCATATGGTGTTTTTAATCTCCTCTGATAATGGATACACTGCTAGTTACGGTTGTCGTATACCACTCTGTTGCTCAGTCGAATGGCACTTGGGTGTTTGAGAGGAATTGTGGTGTGATTGCTGTCTTACTGGCATCTACGTGACTGCTCTCGCTTCTTGTCTTCAACCTCGTTATTGGAATTTTAATAATAAATCGTTCCGGTTATTCAACAGGTAACTTTATTGGAAGTAGATCGTTCAAGTTTGCAAGGATGATTGCCTCACCTTGTGAGTATTGTGCATCCTTCACAGTGCTGAATATGGATAGGGCCTTCTCATTTTATACTGTAGACCGCTTAGCCAGAGTCTGTCTTACGTAAAACCACCTGTTACAGTTTCAAACATTCTTTATACTTGGTACAGATTTGTACAAGGACGGTCTACAGAGGGTTAATTTCATTCCCTTCATTGGCCTTCTCAAAGTAAGTAATCTTGCCACTACGTCCTCTGTTCATTGTTTCTGTGGTCTGTATCTTACGAGCTCGCCCTCATCGTAGAATCTATTTCCTCGATGACCAGGACACAGCAGGATGTTGTATGTTGTCGAAGGACGCTTTTCAAACAGTTGACACATTTGGGGCCAAATTTCGCATTAACTGCAAGTCGAAGAATGTGTGAGAAGTGACACTTGTGTCCCTATATCAGTGTATCTGTGTGATGCTGTGTTTCTGTTTGATCGTCGGGGATGCACAGCTTTCAAAATCGTCCGCGGTGCTATCACGTTGAAGCTAACAGGATTCTCATGTGTTTTGTCACTGCAAACCGGTTGTTGGTTTGTTTGTGCTTTTCTTTGTAATGTTTTGTTGTATTCCACTGTATATTGTGCCACATATCTTCAGACGACCCCTCCTAATTTTTCAGAGTGATAAGCTATGCTAGTAGTAGCAATATTCGTATGCTGTGAAAGTGTTTTATTAGCAGTGCAGGTCACCTCGCCACTGTATGCATACCTTGTGGATCATAGTGCTTATTTAATCCCATGTGATATGCCGCTTACAGACTACTGGTTGGACATGCCGCTTACAGAGAGTTCAGTGGCGCAGCGCAAATGTGTGCCGGAGTCTACTCGCGTATTCCGATGTGATAGGTGGTTAAGGAAGCAAATGCTATCATCGCGACAATGATACGACGCGATGGAGTGTCATGTGGAAGTATTCTCGCCAGTCCGCCATCCCGGATACAATCGTTGCTGGGATGTGCAGGTCAGACACCGGATAATCGGGCGAAGGCCTGAGAGATTTCAGTGCACCAACACTGAATTGACTGCAGCTGCTTCGGTTTTGGCAGTCCACTTCAGTGGCTTTTATTGCGCCATATCTCATTTATCTATTGTGCCCACCACGTTATACATAGGAGCCTCTGCAAATCGAACTGTCCGTCTCATCAGATATGTGAACTGTGGTATCATCTTCATGCTCCCGTTAGCAATATCCGGTCCCCTACAGGTGTCCGGCGGTAGACCAAATTTATCGAAAAGTTCCTATAAGTGGCCATTTACAATATTTCACCGTTGGGTCCTTCTGAAACACCTTCACTGTCGTAGACATAA
>NW_008751871.1:808161-823882 GCF_000715545.1 Opisthorchis viverrini
TGGTATCATCTTCATGCTCCCGTTAGCAATATCCGGTCCCCTACAGGTGTCCGGCGGTAGACCAAATTTATCGAAAAGTTCCTATAAGTGGCCATTTACAATAATTCACCGTTGGGTCCTGCTGAAACACCTTCACTGTCGTAGACATAACAGTAGTTAGTATGGTGCTTGGGTGCGAACAGAAGGATCGGTTGTTCAATAGAAATTAAAATTTTTGCCACTCTACGATAATTCGCAAGTCCACCGAACAGAATGGTAACAAAAAACCTCACGAATTTTCACAGCTTCTTGTCATTATTCGCTGTCGATCGAGGAGCCATCGAAGCCCTAATAGTATGGACGCCCATCCCGCCGCAAAATACGACGGAAAGTTCCACATTCAAGTTGGTCCCGTTTACTCTGTTTTCAGACTGCATAGGAAAATAGTTTTTATGAAAACTTGCAAGCTGCTGTTTTCCGAATCTTCGACAAGACATTGTCACTGTCGCCAGCGGCTAGAATCCAGGTGTCGACCGAACTTATTTTCAAGACCCTGATCTTTTCACCAAAATTTCGTGATGAACAGAATTTGGTGCAGTATGTTTCTACTTTGGATGCTCTGTTCATTCTCCGCCTGGCTTTGGTTTGTGGTACTGAAAGCTCATCCAATGTGTACTACAGATTAATACGCGTTCTGATAGTCCCTAATTTTATAGGTTTTGAACGAATGTAATAACGATAGTGCCTCAACTCAGTACTCGGTTTGAACCTTACAAGCTAGCGCCCAAAACCAGGTCAAAAGGCATGTAGTGCATCGCATTTGAAATGTATAAGGTGACAGCATTCTGGGAATTCCGACGCATTTTGGGCGCTCCAAAAGCCTCTGAAATTTACTGGATATTGAATCGTTTTTAGCTATTGGTTCCGCACTTTCAAACACTCAGAGCTCGCCTTGATTCTTGGTCGATAAGTGGCCCGATCTTCTGGACGGTTGCATGCGGGTTACGCTTCTCGGCCGTAACAATACCTAACTGCCAGCTGCAAAGTGGTTTTGGTGCGGGATTCCGTCAATCGGCGAGCGAAAGATAATTTTGCAACTTTTATGACTTCTTAGGTTACCTCTTGTATTTTAGAAGCAGCCAGAATAAGGCTTCCATCAGAGTTGGTACCTCACCGCTCCCACAACAATATTTGCCGTACGCACATACTGCGAATGAGGATTACAGCATCACACAGGTTACGTGAGCTCATAACCACCCTTCCCGCCTTCTTCATAATTTTCAGGATCGCTCCGTTTCTTTTATTAACTACTTCCTACTGTCGTTGATTTGGCTAGCATGAGAAAAATGTAAAACCCGAGCAGTAGGATTGGGGCTGCTACTAATTGAGCTTATGAGAACAAGCTGCACAGCAGCACTAATTGGGGCACGTCAACCAGTTTAATGGGTAAACTCGTAACAACCGAAAGTTGTCACTGCTGTCGACACCATCCACTAGACAGACACCGGGCTAGAAACAGCTAAAGTCAGAGCTATTCCGCTGCCTTTGATAGTTTCTCTTGGTATTTTATAAAATCAAATGGGTTGTAATTGGAACGGATTCCGTATCTCGAATGCTTAACAACCCGCTTATTAGAAACACTAACTATCCTCTTGCAAGCCAGGGTTGTTCATAAAATCGACCTTATCAACAAAATGGTTTTTAAGCTCAACATTTTCTTCAACCGTCAAAATCGTCTGGCACAACTGGACGATTCGATGAAGAATGGTCTCGGTGCTCAAGTACCCCCTCATTCCAGGGAACAACCCTCACCAAAACCTTAGAGGAGCCCTTTTCTGGCTCCCGAAGTGGTTGATACACACCATCACAAGGAGAACACATCTCAGTCACAGTGGATTTACCGTTGAGCAGTTGACTAGACGAAGATTGTCACCATCGGATGGTTTACTTCAGGACATACGTCTTGATCCTCGTTTAGGTAATGGTAGACGAGACCCACCTAGGTGAGTGGTGCATCCTTTGTGGTGCTGGTTTGCCTGTTTTTTTTGTTTGATGGTTAAGAGATTCGGTGAATCTACCTGTGATCATGTCTGCTAGAACACCTTTCCGGACCCCAGCTAACTGTACAGGTCGAGAGGAGTAAACCAGAGAAGTGACGACTCGGCATGGTCGCCTGACGGTATTGGCGACAAACACGTAGGCCCCACTGAAATCTCAATGATGATGAGCTCTAACAAGAATGAAACTCGAGTCCAATGCTTCCTTCCTTTGGTGTGGATTCACATGAATAATTGCGCCAGGACAGGAGGACGACTGTTCAAAACGAGAGTGATGTGAAACTGAAGAAGAAAAAATCTCAATTGTTATTGTAACGGTTAGTTTAGCCTAACGCGGCCTAATGTTGACCGACTGATGAAAAAGTTGAATCCTTGCATACCTAATCCTCGTCGGTTATGCTGCGATAGCGCTATGTCAGTAGCTCAGCCTCAGCTACTCGCAGAACATCGTTGCAGTGCTGTTCTACCGGCCTGTCCTGAGCGCATCGTGCGCAGGATAGCGGGGCGTGATATAAGGCCGCCCCACGATAGGCGATTGGAAGTCTTTGATGTGTGTGAAGTGACTGATTGATAACAGTTATGCTTTTACTCATCCTATCGAGTCCTGTTGAGGTATACGTCAATCCGACCAACGTATGCTAAAAACGATTCATTATCCGCTGAATTCCAGAGGCCTTTGGCGCGCCCAGAATGCGTCGAACTTCCCAGAATGTTGTCAACTTATAAACTTCAAATACGACACGCTGTTTTGGGTGTTTAATAGAAATTAAATTTCTTATCGGTTGCTGTAAACGAACAAGAAGCCCTAGAAAGTAGTATTTCTACCATTCTTTTTGGATACAACAAACCTGGAATGTTGCGACATTGGAACGGGACTGCACAACTGTCATGGGAGATAGCGTGCTCTATCTTGTGGAAAATCCTGTGTCGGGGTTCTGGCAATTGTGCTCGCACATTTCCGGATCAACATATCCGTATTTTTACCCTTACATTTACTCGTTTTCTTGAAATAACATGTTCGTTTGTTGCAATCGATGGACCGATGACGTTGAAAGTTAGTTCAACCTGGCGTTTAGTTATCGAGTTGCTTGAAGCCTGTGACGCTGCAGCTCTCTGGTCATCCTAAGGGCTTTCGAACTCTTAGAACCCTGGAAACATTTCGTGAATTATTTAGACGCCAGCTAGCTTTGCATCTGATTCGAATGTCTCATATCTCATAACCTTTTCGTTTTCCTCCCTAATTTCAGAAACAATGTCTGATACTCGACATGGTCAGTCACATCGATTACCGTCACGAAATGCTAATGGCCGAAGGAGGTAGTGGGCCGTCATACTACTTCGTGTAAGTCAAGTGACTTCAAGATTACGACAACCGCAAAAATTACCATCTTAGTATGACCAACTGCGGCTAATTCCGACAGCAGCATAATTTAACACTAATCTGACGGTTTAACGTCAAGTAGCATCAAGCAGCTCATATCATTTGGTAGCCGTCAGCACTTTCCGACTGACACATAATGGGGCTAGCGAAATACACTCATTCGCAAACAAATTTGGTTTTGCGAGAGACTCACCTGAAACCCAGGTGAATCTCTCGTTTTTGATGTTTCGAGGAATCTTCAGCAACCTTATGAGTAGTGCATTACGAACATAATGGGGTTGTTCACATCTTAGAATTTCTATTTTACTCATTCAACTATGCGCATAGGTCAAGCAGTTCTATTAGTTCGCTGGTACTCGTGTTGGCCCCTTCGTCGCGAATCCCCAATGAATGGTTTTCGTTCCAGTGTCGAAAACGCTTAGTCTCGAAATGTACCACACCTGGATTTATTATCTTTCGCCAGGTGTCTCGACTCCACGCCGAATCACCCCATTATCTAAAATCAAAATTATTGTTTCGTAAATTTGTCTGACGCTTGTTTTTTAGTGACAGTTTTAGCCTTCCATGGCCTCCCAACTGCGTCCCCATTTTTCCACTTCAGCGGTTTTTATTTGTTTTCGGTTTTAGCTATGGTGAAACACCCAACCTGGATGAAAAGCTTGCCAACTGGTTCACCCAGCTTGCGGAGGAGGATGGACATCGTAAGTTATGTAGTACTCCCCTGGGGAGCAAACACGTGGAGGAATTTGAAAATGGTTCGTTTCGACTTCTTGGGGGCAAGCAGACTAATAAACTATTTCAAGTCTCATGAGGATACTTGTTGTATGGGGTATGAAAACGTTCTGCTTCTTTGCTTGTTTTTTTTGCAAAATTCGATTGTTGTGAAGGGTTATCACGTTCAGAAAGACGTTCGATTGTGACCGTATGAGTTTGGCATATTGTTGTGCTCACTACGACTGCGCCCTTTTCGAAAGGCTTTTAATCTTTCCCGCTTCGATCTTAAATTTCTACGAAATCTAACCGATCACATTGCAGGGCGAGTATTATTAAGCTGAAAATGTAGAAAAATGTCATCAAACATCGCTTATTTGGTGTTCACCTGGGTATTCGTGAGGTCACATGCGTTCACTGCGTCTTGACCAACGGTTAAAAGCCTCGGATGTCAGATTTTGGGAGCTCAAACCCCGGCACGGCCATTAGATATTCATTGCTGATGAGTTCTTATAAGAACGAAACCCGAGTCTACTGCTTCCCTCATTTGGTATGGACACGCTACAATAATTGCGGAAGGACTGTTCTGGTGTGAATGTGAATTTCAGAACTGCTACGTTGCCGATCTATTGTCGGGGTTCTAGCTTCGGTACTCATGCCCGCTAATGACATTAGTTTGCAGTGGTGGTAATCACCATAATTCGAATTTAACGGATATGATCTCACTTACATTGATCCCTTTTTCTAGCCTTGCTGATAATCAAAGTCGCGATAGCTTTTCCAAGTTTTTCCTAGTAATGTCATCCTTGCCATTGACAACGCCAGTGCTTCACTGCTCTAGATTCACACAAATGTGTCCAGTTTATAGTTGACTAGAAACGTCTTTCCACAAATGCGAAGCGATCATGCATACAGAGCTGCTAATCATCTACTGGCTTGGATTCACAGCGATATGGGTCGTTTCATGATCGCTGTTGTTACTGTCAATTAATCTGGCGACGGCAGTACATGTATCTGGTCTGCAATCTAAAGCATACAGTGGGAAGCATTGAGCGGGATTAATAATGGATAACACATATGGAGTAAAATTTTGTCCCTGTTTGTGAGAAACATTCGCCCTTATATTATCCGTCCTTCGGGATGCACGTATCGAGGATCGGTGGCTCTGTTCTTCTGGGTCACCTGTCTTGGGGGTTGCAAATTGTCCGCCCCTTGACCTCTAGACATCATACACGAACAATCGATCTTAATTGTCATAACATGGCATCTGTCACCATTGATGCGGTGGAGACCCTAGCATACTAAGTTCTATACCCACTCAGTGCGGACTCATAGTTTTCGCTCCTGTTTTACTTGCGTAGACGGACCGCCGGTTTCGATCACCATGAATGTGTATGCGCGTTTGGTTGAATTCCCATGCACCGGTAACAGAGTGATGATGTCATCGTTTGCCGACTTATGTAACAAGGTAAGTTGACCATAGCTTTGCCTTGATCCCACTGTTCTCTGAAGTCTATCACAAAACTCATTTGTACATTCCATCTCTCTGTTCTTTTTGAAGCCATTGGGTGCCGCAGATTACCTGAGTCTGGCATCCTATTTCCACACCGTGATCCTAACTCAAATTCCTGAACTGGGATTGTCTCACCGGACAAGTCTAAAGCGCTTCACTCAGCTCATTGACGTACTTTACGAGAAAAAGGTGCGGCTTGTGATTGGTGCACACCTACCCATCCGGTCACTGATTCGCCACGAACAGCGCTCCTCGTCAGAGTTGCTAGACCAAAATAGACAATTGATAGATGACTTGAACTTAAGCACGGTGAGTATGGACCTCAAGAACACTGGTTTGCTTAAACTCCTATGCTTTCTTGACGTACTCATGTGTACATACCACACTGACTTTTATCTACGATGAGTAATTCAGGTTACACACGTGGTCGCCGGTTTTTCGCTGTGCAATGACACCAGTGAGTCGTTGGTAACGAAGTGCAGTGATTCATCAATGGTTGTATTGAGTAGCGGTGTGCATGTGGTTGTATACATACTGAGACTGGCCGTAGGTTGTTGTTAGTTGTCTTTCTGAGCTGTTCTGTTCGTTGGTGCAGCAATAGGTGTTGTGCTTTGTCGGCGTCCACGTTCTGTATCTTGGAATTCATTCATTTACTGGTGCCTAGTGGGCCATGAGCTAAACCTCCCCACATCCCACGTTGTCTTTTGCTAACGCGGTTCAACGGGATACTTATTTCCTTGCTCTATGTCTGCCTACGGATGGGTTAGTTTCTTGAATGTTTCGAGCCGCCTGCACGGCGGTCAGTGGTAAAACCCTTGCTGAGGTCGATCCAGTATTGATTTCATTAAGATAGGACTTAGGAAGCTTGTGGAGCCAGCCACAAGGCATTGAAGTTAGGAGCGGCGGTTGAGAAGTGGTGGTGAGAACTTTCCTCAGACACAAGTAGTCGCAAACCTGTCCTGAGAGTGCTTGAAACAAGCATCAATAAGGTTTCGCAAGCATGAAGCAGAACAGGTCGGGCGGTGGTTCTGTCATGTAGCACCGAGAGTGAATCTAACGACTTGTTGGATGTGCTCGATCAAATAATTGCTTGACTGACGTTCAACTCATGGTGAAACAGTGTACAATTCTGCAGCAGCCGGAAACGTTAACCCAATGTGATTAGTCTTATGCTGATTGCCAAGACCAGGTATATCATAAATGGAATCCGCAGAAATGAGTTCCTCATACTCACCGACAGCGATGATCGCCTGGGAGATTACTTAGGTTCAGTCTGCAGCGTTATTCGGTTCCTTGATTTTCGCCTGTGTACTGAGGCCTGGGCAGACAATCGGTAACCAGTTTGCTGGTTCTAGTCTCTCCTACGGAACTTCCGTTCCAGTTTGGAACAGACGTTTAATGAAATGAGATCTTGTGGTTTATTCACTTTACTCTCCATTGTAGCAATGCATGGTGCCCGTATAACTCGTGCCCTGAAACCTGAGCAAACTCGGGAAGCGACGTGTGTTTGATGGATACAGTCGAGTGTGCCCTTTGCGCCAAGATGTAAGGGGAACCGGTCTTTGAAGGAAAATTTTCGTGCTGGTATTTATGGGTAACATTAATTCCTACCTTAACCCGAAACCGTACAGACTTGGGTATATCTGGAGGAACATCCTCCCTCTCCTGGAAAAGTCACCATTTATTTCAAGTGCTCAGTGCCCATGAGCCCAAGCAGACGCAACAGCCTAAACATATCACCTACATGGATGGCAGAAAATGCCATCTCTTAAGTCCGGTTGGTTTATAATATTATGTTATTGCTTGTGTGTGTTCCGTCAACTATTACCGAATGAATCCACATTTCTGTGGGTTGTCTTAGTTTGGCGACCCGCTATGCAAACTAATGTGAAAAAATAGGATTTTTACGCATATCTCCTGTTGTCGTTTGGCAATGGTCTGTAAGCAGTTGTCTCTTCCTGTTACAGAACAGCCACGGACCGGAAAACATATCGTTGTTCTCAAGCGCAGAAGATATATTCGCTTTTGAGCGGACTGTATCGCGACTGGAAGAAATGTGTTCATCGCATTATTGGTGTTCCGCTGGTCCTTCCAGAACCAACCCCTCCTAGCTTTTTTCTATTAGGCTACGCGGCAAATCCTGCCAGTGGACCTCTACAGTGAAAAATCATTTCGCTGTTCTCAGGATAACTCAGATACCCACTTTTCAATTGTATTTTGTCCGTTTACGCGTAGCAAAATTGATAATTATTTTGTAGTTTTGGGACAGTGGTATCTTTTTGAGTTACTGTATCTTCGCTCATTGATCTTATGTTCGACAAGTACTTCCAGCGCTTTTGACACTGCACTGCATCAGAGTTGAGGTTTTTCAGAATCTTTCCCTTCGAGCTGTGTGAGAAACGGGAGGTAATTACGTATGTACTTAAAGTGCATTTGTCGACCAGAATGGACTCTGCAAATCGAAGACCACAGAAATTCAATTAGTTTTATCGAGATAGATGGAGAACTGTGCATCTTTGTTGTTGTCGCCGATACGTGCTGTTGGAGAGCTTCGTTGTGAACTTAATAGCCCCTCTTCCGAATCGGTACGCGCCGTCAGTATTGTCCATCCGTTCTATTTGGTGCTTAACTTAACCTGACATTTCGGAACCAGATTCGTGGTGGTCACTCTGTGATAACCCTTATATTCTCACCACCCTATTCTTCTAACTACAACTGCCAGTGACCATACCAACGTCTTCTTACAGAACGCCCTTAGCTCCATCTACTGATGAGATCAAAAAGCATAATCCAGTCCGATGGAATTGGCTCCGCTGCCTAAGATTCTTCAGCTGAAGTCGGTTTCAAGTGTAAACCTGTATAGTAGGCCTAATTAGGTTAGGTGGTTTTCCTACATCCTAGAAAGCAAACTCAGGACCTGTATATTTCGAATCTGCCAAGTACTGTCTGCAACGTTAAAAAGTGAGGATGAAGCTGTCGATAACAGCCAAACCTATTAGAATTTTCCATGAATGGGCCGTGTGGGTATCAGTAGACATCGATTGACTCGCCTGCAAGCACGATGTATGGGTTTGATCCCGCCCAGTGTTGTAGCAGCATTTTACACACTTCGAAATCAGTGTAACTGGTCTGATTTCTTCGTATTCGGTATTCTATCATAAAATGTTTACAGGGTGCCTCGAGGACCTGTCGAGGTGGTCGATTAAGTCCCCTTGTTTGATATAGGTCGATTGCCACTACCAGTTACCTCTTGTTTTGCTCTCACCAGGTAGGCACGCTTCTCGAAATCAATGTCTGACTGGTACAGTAATTGGGTTTGGAGATTCATTTCGTATTCACATGCATGTTGAAATTACTGGAACCGGAGACCAGGTTGAGTCGGTCTTATTCGCTACCATGCTCATATTTGGCATGTGTGGCACACAGACTACCTCGAAATTAGGTCGCAAAGATTTACAAAAAAGTTATTACTTGTTTGGTACCGGTATGCGAAGATTGCTACGAGCGAATAAAGTTGAGATGGAGAAGAGGAAATGGTTAATTTACCAAACTTTCTGCCGTGTGCCTAATTCTAAGACAGCAAAATTACGGGTCATCAATTTCCTCCTTCGCAGATTCAGAACAGATGGGAACGCTATTCGGCGACTGGAAGTTGTCACAAGCTTGTACAGAACGAACTCACGTTTATAAGCCTGTTTCGCTACTGTAACCCTTGGACTGCTTCAGAAAAAGACTAGACTATTTCAAAACTTATTTTACAGCTGGTTGATCGAGTTCCCTGCGCTATCACGCGTAGGACTTCTGTAATCTACACTATAGGTTATCGAATTCATTCCGTCCCTGTTGAACACTTGACGGGAGAAGCGTGATGGAACAGACTTCAGCACCAAAAGCTACGACCGGCCGGGAGGATGATCATGGCGGCGCTCATAGCCGACCGTTTTCTGAACCTAGCGCAAGCCACGGTACTTGTGGCAATACCAAACAGAGTAGCCTCCATTACACTGACAAAACGACTCAGCAAAGCAGCCGTTAATTTCGAACGAGGAGTAGGGTTTCCGGTGTATTTGGCCACTAGATATCTCCTTAATGGGGCAGTTAGAAAGCGCGTGTTCGGTTGTGCAACGGGTATTTCCATTGAAGAATGTATCCAGCACCAGAAGCTGCGTTCGGTGGGACATGTGTTGCGTATGCCGAACCATCGTTTGCCGAAGAGAGTGCTATTTTGTCTGCCCAGTTCAGAGCGGCGTAAACAGAGAGGTGGCCAACTATTGACTTGGCAGAGTAGTATGAAGGAGATCACGAAAGCTCGGGCGCTGTCGGTGCTACTCGCCTTGCAGGATGGAAACCGCGTGATTCTCACTGGTTGGAAACACTACAGGATATGGCTGCCAACCGATCTCAGTGGCGTTCTTGTAGTCAGTTTCCATCCAGATCGCCTGATTGAATGCTTGTAGGTATAGGCACCTCGAGATGATTGTGGTGAGCTAGCACTAAGTCCCTTCCCCGTCCACCTCTACCTTTTTCTTTACGATAAGGCTTTCAAATAAATCATGGTTGTACGGCAGTGAAGCATCGGTGTTGAACACTGATGTCTTGCTAACGATGACGATGATGATGCAGAGATAGGGAGTCAAACTGGCACTAACAAACGCAGATACGCGACCTCACAGCACTTCGACACACGTGCTTACTGGAAAATAAAAAAGCTACGTTGTAATGGGTGTATAGTTGTGCACATCAACGCTTTAATTGTGGGTACGATGTGCTTCTGGGACAATTATAGGCGTTCTTTGTGACCATCGGAAAAGTTTTATTGCATTCACCCCGGGAAGGAGATGAAAACTCTATCGGTACCCAGGATCACTCAATATAGTGTGTCATGAGTATCTAGCTGCAGAACAACCATGTTAAAGCACTTTTAGTTCTAGCGTTTCAGAAGACAGCGCGCAATGGGTAGATCCATCTTAGAGACCTGTTGAGATAACTTTTGCCAAAGTTTTCGGGGGTCCGTGAATTATTCACCTAGAACTGCAGGCCCGATTCATTGATCGATGGGGAACAACCAGTGTGTTTGATTCCAGGATCATTCCTTTAATTGATTTGACACATTTCCTACTACTTGATTTGCCTGATAAAAAGACAGCTTAGTTCTAAATGCCGCTGATCTGTTGCTGGCATCGCATTACATCGCACATGATGATAGCCCATTGAATGAGAAATCAAGCCGCCGATATTTCCTAATACGATAAAATTAGCCTAGTAGGGAGTTGTAATGCAGCTTGGATCGATCCAATATGCTTCCTTGAGCTTGCGGCTTATCAGTGCTGTGCTTGAGCCATTTGGGCTGTGCTTATAACAGCAGCAAAGAAGCCAGACCAGAACCATCAGAAACTTTCGGTAAAAGGTCAGACCTAAGACAGTTTTGTAGTCAGAATACTGGATATGTAGCGAAAGCTGAAATCCCAGCTGCAAAGTGAACAAAGAGAAGGCGCACATAACCGGCAACTACATGTTCACGATCGTGGCCTTACGTGCGGAATCATCCAAGGAGACACCCGATTATTTTTTTTTAAATAGTGGAAAACCATACAAGCGTCCCTGACGAAAGCCATACAAATCCCCGACATTTTCCAAAAGCAACGCGCTACTCGCATAGTCCAAGCTTCGTAGTCGCGACCAGTTAACCTGCACTTCTTCGATGATCCGAAGGTGTTCACTTAACTGGAGTTGCATTATATCAATCTACACGATTGCAGAATCTCATTCTGTCTTTTAAAAAACGATGACGATGATGATGCAGAGATAGGGAGTCAAACTGGCACTAACAAACGCAGATACGCGACCTCACAGCACTTCGACACACGTGCTTACTGGAAAATAAAAAAGCTACGTTGTAATGGGTGTATAGTTGTGCACATCAACGCTTTAATTGTGGGTACGATGTGCTTCTGGGACAATTATAGGCGTTCTTTGTGACCATCGGAAAAGTTTTATTGCATTCACCCCGGGAAGGAGATGAAAACTCTATCGGTACCCAGGATCACTCAATATAGTGTGTCATGAGTATCTAGCTGCAGAACAACCATGTTAAAGCACTTTTAGTTCTAGCGTTTCAGAAGACAGCGCGCAATGGGTAGATCCATCTTAGAGACCTGTTGAGATAACTTTTGCCAAAGTTTTCGGGGGTCCGTGAATTATTCACCTAGAACTGCAGGCCCGATTCATTGATCGATGGGGAACAACCAGTGTGTTTGATTCCAGGATCATTCCTTTAATTGATTTGACACATTTCCTACTACTTGATTTGCCTGATAAAAAGACAGCTTAGTTCTAAATGCCGCTGATCTGTTGCTGGCATCGCATTACATCGCACATGATGATAGCCCATTGAATGAGAAATCAAGCCGCCGATATTTCCTAATACGATAAAATTAGCCTAGTAGGGAGTTGTAATGCAGCTTGGATCGATCCAATATGCTTCCTTGAGCTTGCGGCTTATCAGTGCTGTGCTTGAGCCATTTGGGCCGTGCTTATAACAGCAGCAAAGAAGCCAGACCAGAACCATCAGAAACTTTCGGTAAAAGGTCAGACCTAAGACAGTTTTGTAGTCAGAATACTGGATATGTAGCGAAAGCTGAAATCCCAGCTGCAAAGTGAACAAAGAGAAGGCGCACATAACCGGCAACTACATGTTCACGATCGTGGCCTTACGTGCGGAATCATCCAAGGAGACACCCGATTATTTTTTTTTAAATAGTGGAAAACCATACAAGCGTCCCTGACGAAAGCCATACAAATCCCCGACATTTTCCAAAAGCAACGCGCTACTCGCATAGTCCAAGCTTCGTAGTCGCGACCAGTTAACCTGCACTTCTTCGATGATCCGAAGGTGTTCACTTAACTGGAGTTGCATTATATCAATCTACACGATTGCAGAATCTCATTCTGTCTTTTAAAAAAGTGAGATATGCAGCGTTTTTAACGTCTCTGATCAACAAAAACCAGCTTTTCCACATGCAACGGAACCAGTTCAACTGTTAGTATGCCACTGCTTTAGCTCTCCGGACGAGATCACCCGACCGCTTACTTACTGTAGTGTAGTAGCTAAAACAGTCAATACATTTTAGCAATGTCGTCTCCCGCTTTTGTAGCCGACCGAATAACTAACGGCCAAATAAGCTGCAGAAAGACCACGAAAAGTGAAATGGGACAGAAGACATGCACACATCAGGTGGAATGTGAAAACACGTAATGAGGTCAGATACCCTTGGTTTAATACAGACGGAGAACTGTACAATAGGCCGAAGCACTATACCCATGTTCATTTCAGTCGACTCTTGTTTGATTTCTGTTTACTTTCCATCGAGTATCGCCGATCTGAAGCTGTTCCGCGTCTTGTGTGCTTTGGCGAAGCTGTTGAGGAATTAACGTCAGCGGTGATTCCTGGAACGTCAAACAGTTCGGTGAATTGCTTCAATCCGTCACCACTATCTGTTAGCCCGCTTTCATCGAACTTTAGACAGGATACTTCAATAACACCATATGGTTGATAATGCCCAGCTGGGTTTTGCGCGACTCCAGTCTCAGCTGGCAGTTGGCTAGCATCTGCCTCATCTGAGACGACATCCATATCATCAGCCGAGTCAACGTATTCATCAAATTCTCCAATCAACTCGCCTTCTTCAAGTCCTTCGGGCATCCCATTCACTTGTTCTTGAAGAAAACTAATGGTAGACAAGACCAAGGGTGCATTCAGGGATTTATCTCTGGTTGCATCCAGTTCGCTTGACCGTGCGTGCATCGCGGCACGAATTGCCTCATGTTGGCGCCTGAGTCCGTCCAAAACCCGATTGACCAGCGCCACTAAACTTCGGGCTCTAGAGTCAGCCATACGAACACATCTAGGAAGGAAATACGCGTGGTATTGCAATATGAAAAGTGGAACCTAGAACAGGATATCTTCCAGCTGTAACAGATACCATTTGAGTGCCTAGCGGTCATGCTACTCGAAGGAAGCATGAAAGCTGAGATAATGACAGCTTGCCCAAGCCTAGACAGGAGCGGTCGAGATACCGCGTTTGGCTACGGACCCAGTGGTTAGTAGGTTCACAACTTCACCACAGGTAAGGATCGGATTCCGTTCAGATAACAAAAAAACAGACTTTGCGGTACATATTACAATAAAAATTTTACAACAACTCTCGATCGTGAGCAACCCAGATAGATGTTTCAATATTAAACCACTCCCATATTCCAGTACGTTTCTAGTGAGTCTAGAACACAGTTCCGAACGCAGCAGTTTGTCCTGCAGCAAAAGTATGTGTGTAATCCAATCCATAATGCAGTCTAGCCACCATAACTGCCGTGGTTGATTACGCTGCGGATTCCTTAGCGGATGCCCCGCTCCCAAACTGTCACGCGAAACGGAATGTTATTTCCAGCTTGGGCATAAGAAAGTCCATGGTGTGACAGCCCTCGTCATTAACCTAACAGCGCAAGGGAAATGTGTTCCAGGAGGCTAAACAGAGAACCTAATGCCATTTTCAAGAATACAGAACTACTGAACTTTAGAATGAGGAACGAATAGCTCAATTATGTGAACTACTCTGCCCGGCACCAGCACTATTTGCTCCTTTGAAAAACTATCATACTCTGAAAAAAATAAAACATGTTGAAACTCACTTGCTTAAACTGGTCGATCTTAGTGGTTTGGTGAGACCTGTCGTGTAAAGACAACATACTTCTGAAAAACTTGTGACACCAATCATTACACGACCCCCGGTAAGAATAGCATCCTCTCGAGCCGTTGCATCTTGAACAATAACTGTGGCATCCGCAGTCATTCCAAAAGTGACCAGTACAGGAATCCGTCGAAGGCCTAGTGCGACACGGGGACGATACTTAGCCTCGGTATCAACAGTTACCTAAAACAAGCGTTAAGACGAAAAGCTTACTCATGGAAAAACGGGAGCCGGCTTAGTTAACTTTATAAAAAAAATAGGAACAAGTCATTTTGGTACTGAAAGAGCACGAAATTTCTAAAGAAACTTAACTTGTTTAGTAGCTGTACTAAAGTGAGATAATGCAGGCTTAAAAACCACTATCATGTGAGATAAACAGGAAATTCCTAGGTTGGAATGTTGAATTTTATTTAAAACACGAGAGGAGCTGGACAAAAAGGGGACAAATTCGTTTGTGAATTACACATCTCCGTTTAGTAGTACGACAGAACTGGTCATTGACTGAGTCACTCACAATTGTGTACAGCTTGATACGCTGCGTCTCCAGATTGTGAGGGAATTCGTAATGTGGTAGCTATCGTGTTGCGACGCCATACTACCTCCCTCGAAATCGGCAGCCAAGTAGGAGCATGTTTGACATTGATCGTGGTCAGACGACATAGTAATGTGTCGGTGGAGATAGCTATCGCTGTTGTCCGGTGAAGTACCACCGCCCAACTCCATAATATCCTAAAATGGATCACCACTAGAAACCATTGGTTAAGATCGTCGCGTTGTCTCTTTGCTTCTCATTGTTATCTGCAATTTATGTACGCCTTTTGTTGTAATAAATTCAGCTGTATTTTTTTCATTGTACTATACTGTGGTATGTCTCTCGGGTATATAACCACAGATAGCTCCCCTCCATACCGAGTATAAAACCTACAACAGTGCTAGAAGTGATTCTGTAACCTACACCGTGCAGATCGTGGCCGGCTCTTGCTAGCCATATGGGTTTAACCTACGAGTAGCGCGGGCCATCAGGTTAACTACAGAATGCGTCGCAACTGTTCAGCGATCTCCGTTTGATCTGAGTATTATGGGTCACTAGTTTGGCATGCTGATGGTTTCAGAGTGGTCGGCTCCATTTCACTTTCTCACCAAACCTCGAGTTTATACCGAGTATAGTGCGTTCAGCTGGTTGCACACAAGACCTAACACAAAATGCACGTGATATTACTTAAAGTATACGGGGTCTCCTGGCGTACTCCAACATGACAAACTAATTCGGGAACGGATACTAGCCCGTAATTTTGATTCCTCATTCCCGATTTCACATTACTTATTTACAGTACAG
>NW_008751871.1:823948-845265 GCF_000715545.1 Opisthorchis viverrini
TATATATATATACTGAACACAAAGCTCCCAAAAACCACGATGCATGGCGAGGAAGCCTACTGGGAATCTGAGAACTAGAAAAATGAAGGTGCGAAAATAAAGCGATAAAAAGAATTAAAGCGGTAAAAAAAAAGTAAGACCACAGCAGGAGCTAGTCTGTGTGTGTTCACATAAGCTAACATGGGACAATCGCTTTGTGAGTGTCTCCATGTCTCCTTCAATTCGTTTCCTGGTCTATGTGACGCTTTTACGGTCTTTTGTCCAGGATTACAAAGATAGCGCACCGCAGGAAACATTCTGGAGTCCACCTCAGAACATATCCCAATCAGCGGAGTCCATGTTGATCCATGATATCCTTCAATTTAGAGCTCGTCATTAAAATTGCGTTTCACGTCTAAACTTAAAGAACTACCAAGTTGAGCCCCTGTTTCGCTGAAGCAGGTATTTGTGCATCAAAATGTTCAGGTAACACGGCTGTATTTGAACTCTTCGTGATGAACAATGGAGTGGTTAGTTTCCGACAGAAAGCGCCTTTGCTGCATCAGAGCTATATTTTGTTGATGCTTGAGCAGAGAGGATGAACGAAAGACGGTTAGGATTTGAAGCACATTGAGTTCCTATAAAAACGGATGCCCGAGCAACAAAAAGTCGGTGACTTACGAGCATCTAACCGATTGAGGGACGCCGCCATTCAGAGGACTATACCGACACCATGGCGGCCAATCACAGCTGGTACAGTGACTCCAACGTCAATAGTCCACATCGTCTTAGGTCGAAAGCTCCGTTGCTTCACTTGAATCTTGATTTCGGGTCACAAAGGTCTAGCTGATACTTGCCTACATAATACTAAGAGTGACTGCAGGAGCAGTTTATTGGCCAATTGTTTGAACAGTAAAGCAAACAATCAAATAGCAAATGAACTTGAAGAGGCAGCTGTGAGGTGGTTTAAAACCAGTTACTTCAATCGATTTTTAATCGACACCCCTACGTCTTGGAACTGCAGAAGGGCGATTATTGAGTAGAGTGTACGAAAAGTTACTAAGCAATACTGAATAAGCAAGACATACATTAGCATTCGCATGTTTTTTATTACCGTCTGATGTATTTAGGTTACCGGGTTGGTCACGAAGCGACGGCAGATGTGATGTAAAGAGCGTTGGTTTACGTGTGCTACGTATGTGCTGCGGTGCTTCACATGGAAGAAAGGAAGATGAGGGTGTTAACCAAGGGCTTGGCATCAAAAGCCTGACCGCAAGGCGGCAGTGGTTGGTATACGTGACAGATTGCAACGACCACTAAGTTCGGAGGAAAGAGACTGTGTTTGGCACAACAACCTAGTAGGAAACAGCGTATGGATACTACATGGGTATCAACCAATGAAACTCAGTGGGTTATTAAGGTACGTCAACCGTCGCATTGAACTAAAATACAGTTTTGCTGGGGCGGCGGAGCATTTCGCCGAATTGAGCGCGTTATCACATGCGTGATATCGACAAACACACACTTGGTACAGAAACGTGAAGACTCGGGGTTCGAAAATCCCTTGGTTCAGAGAGCAGCGACAGGTGTAATCTGGAAAATCATAACTTTGGCGCACACAAGTAATAAAGCTTACGGTTCCATTGTCCTGCACAAATACATCTGGTCGCCGAAAAGCAGCCAACGCCGAAATAGCAGCCAGAGCACCACAATCACCCAAGTTACCATCATAGGAAAGAGCGCGGAGTTCAACTCGTATGGCGAAAACACGTTCCCATGCCACGATACACAAGGAATCCAGATCCACTGAGTCACGTAGAAGGGTTTGGAGTACCGAAGACAAACGCCGGCCCTCCTCAATCTTTTGCCGAGATGGAGCATCTGTTGGGTCAAAGAGGAATGACAAATTAATAAAGATTCTACTGAAAAGTTCCAGTGAAGCAGAACGAAGATACTACTTCAATTCGTTGTGAAATGATCACCGCTAGTCTGCCATTCGATGAAGGATAGTTTAGGATGAAAAGGGTTGTATGAGCAACACTGTTCGTTGTCACGTGATGATCATGTCCTTCTGTATAGAATATCCTATTAAAATACACAGGAGGATGACATGCATTTTGACAGGATTCATCTACTCCGCAAGGCATTTTCCAATCAGTTTCCTGGTCTGTATTGAGCTGATTTTCTAGTGAGC
Organism: Opisthorchis viverrini; assembly: GCF_000715545.1. Classification (NCBI taxonomy): domain Eukaryota; kingdom Metazoa; phylum Platyhelminthes; class Trematoda; order Opisthorchiida; family Opisthorchiidae; genus Opisthorchis; species Opisthorchis viverrini. The sequence goes on from NW_008751871.1 coordinate 826,122, forward strand.
AGTCTGGCTTTTTATACCACGCGTGTATTTGGGTCAGTATAAGGATCGGTAAAAAAGATCACTGCCAGTGAAAGGACCAATCCAACATAAACATAGTTGCAAGATACTCCTCATCCATATGTCACATATTTTAGAGGGCGTTATAAAAAATTTATGCCGAAAAATCACGAAAAGTTGAGATCTATAAATCTGCCCCACTGATGTGTCAACATATGTCATTGCCTCAGTTCTGATGAGAAGTGACTGTAGGTTTCTCTTTTTCGCCCAGCTGTTAGGTACCACGTTCGTTGAATCCCCAGAATGCTGACCATTACTTTCTTTAGTCCCGTAAAACGGGTACGAGAGCTAAAGGCTAGTATTGATAAGTCCTACCCTACCAGCTTTTGGATCATTCAAAGCACTCATGACATTTAAACACTCATACAAGATCCAACTTCGGTCCCGTATCCCGAGCCGCTTAGGACGAGCTTCACATTTCATTCTTTGGATATCCGGTGAGCCTGACGCAATGATTACTGGTACCTAAGATGTTGGAATTTCACACAACCCCAAGGCTGAATGAGCCTTACTGGACTGAATCCCAGTAAACAAACGCCTTTGTGCTGCGCGATTACCTGGCTCACTTAAAATCTATGTAGGTCGGTGTAATAAACGGTGTCTATTAGTCCCATCAGCATAAGCCCCGACAGACTGCAGTTCTGGGAATGAGAAGGACGGGTTTTATCAAGGTCCGTCACGACTGCTTCAGTGGACAAGAATGACGGAGAACGCTGGTGAGATTCGAAGGCCCAGGAGATGGGGAAGGTTTACGCTGCAGGGAAAGGCTGCGCCCTATTTCAGCTGATTTCATTAGGCGGTCATAAGAAAGCAGGTGACCGTGAACAACATGCGAAAAAGAATGCACGGCAAATCACTTCCTCAATCGTCGTCTGGAGCGATGGGCTGAGCACTTCCAAGAACAGTTCACATGGTCTCCTTTAACACAACCACTGGAAGAACCCAGTGGTCCTGAGTGGAACATCGATAGCAACCACCATCAGAAACCGAAATCCAGAGTGAAATATCAATCCTCAAGAAGGACAAGGCATTCCGTGCGGATGGCCCTGCACCCAGCACTCTTCAAAGAAGGTGGCGAGGTCCTGGTGAACAGTATGACAACCATACTACAGAAGATTTAGAATGAAAACGGAATACCACCGAATGGAAATCATCGACCGTCATTCAAGTTTTCAAAAAAGGAGCAAGAACGTCATGTGGAAACCATCGTGGTATTAGCCTGGTATCCGTCGCATCTAATATGCTCTTTGCGATTATTTTGCACAGGTTGATGGATTATCGGGAGCTTCGTGAGAATCAATCTGAGTTCCACCAGGCCGAAGATGCATCGACGATATCTTTACCTTGAGACAAAGTCTTGAACAGCACCACTCATTCAAACGTCGCACGTTAATCGTTTTTCTTGGTTTGAAGGCTATCTCTGATTCCGTCCATCATCAGCGACTTTGGCAGTGTTTGCGATCAAAGTTGTCCCTTCCGGATTTATATCCCTGAGGGTACCAGTTGCGAACTTTGACGTACTCAGGTAAGCTTTCGCCTGAGTTCACCACGTCCAGTGGTGTAAAACAAGGCTGGTTTCTCTGACCTTCCTCTTCAACTCTCTTATTTATGTGTTGCTTGAAATTTCTCTGCCCGCCTCCGAAACTTCGGAGGTCGAAATGTTTCCGGGACGTTCGTTGACAGACATTGAGTATGCGGAAGATAATGTTCTCCTTGGTTCATATCCTTCAAAAAAATGCAAATCATTTTAAATGACCCAACTAGCTCTGTCGTACGGTTTGGCATGCGCTTCACACCTGCAAAGTGTAAAGTGTTGCTACAAGACTGGGTTAGATCAAACCCGTACCTCCGACACTTATGTCGCCCACATAACGCCAGTTTGTCTACCAAGGGTAGAGTTTACATTGTGTTGCTGTGATCCATACCGTTTTGTGAATTAGGGAAGTGGCTTCTACGCGCAGAGGACATACGAGAGATGTCAGTAATTGACCACCGGTGTCCCCAAAGCATTGGTCATGTCTGAAGGGAGCATCGGCTAGTAATGCTGAGGTACACCAGATGGTCCTAAAGAGAAGGAACTCTCCCATGATGGATGAGTCATTCACCTTCATGGGTTATGTTGGTTGGGACATGCACTCTGCATACCAGAAGACCGTCTGCCTCACAGAGCTCTTTTCGCCCAGTCCTGTACTGAGTGGAAGCGACCGAAGGTGGACAGTGTATGACCAGGTAACTAAGTATGAAAACACTAACTAGTAAACTGAGTGGGGGTGCAACTGCCGCCTCCCTGGATGGGGAATACGCGACTTAAATCACAGATGCTTAATGACACTAGTAAAAATGGTCCGACCGCGCATCCAGCGGCGCTCAAGCATCAACGCTATCGCCTGCAATGCGTAGCTACCCGAACTAAACATGTCATCGCCTGCCAGTCTTGGCGTCTCAAGCACTCTTGCACTTTCCGGTGATCAAAACAGGTGCAACTGGAAGCATCGTGTCTATGGTACACGTTTTAACTGATAAATTGGTTGACTAATTGAGTCAAAGTGTAGGGGACTACCGTATCATAAGGTGGCCTTAGGGGAAGTGACACTGCATTCGGAGACAGGAGCGCTAAAGGAGTGTGCCACATCCAAATAACTAACATGTCCATTTTTGTGGAAGCAACCATGCTGTATAGAGAATGTCGGCCCTAAAACCCGCACATCCCAATCACCCAACGGTGACAACGGCCACCGAAGAATTATCCGATCCGGTTGAAATACAACTATAGAGCCCGAATTGCCTCCAAACGCATCTGATACGCGCAGTAGCATCAATAGTGGAACGTTTGCTCCTCACTCCGTGAACGATCGGCCTGAGCATACCCCCATACAGCCGACTCTTAGTGAGATATCTCGAACGCCAGCTGAAGAATATCACAAACGAGAGATCGAGTGGGATTCATTTGATTCTGCCATTAAAACCATATCGCAGCTCTCGAATCGCGCAAAATTTGTCTTGCAGTGGACAAGGTTGACGGAAACTTCCAATCAGAGAACACCCAAATGCCTGTTGTACCGAGCTTAAGTCATCAAATCCAATGCAGTTCTGACTGTATGCGCGAAGTTGGTGGTAATACAGTTCTGAAAAGGTGACAATGATATAAATGGACGCCTCAGTATTTGCCACAAACAGAAATATGGACCGCTCTGTTGTTGAAACCTTAGAACAGATCACGTACACCAGCAGCAGAAGCTGATTAGGCCATGCGTTACGCATACCAAATCATCATTTGCCGAAAACAGCTGTTTTCCATCCCTAGTTTAAAGTAATACAAGTAGAGAGACGGTCAATCTTTGGCCTGGCAGAGAAATATAGAAGATATCATGAAAAGTCTGGACACTGCCGGTGCAACTCGTATTCCAGGATGGGGTCTGCGTGATCCCCCTGCGAACGGTCAGAAAAGATGTGAGATATGGCTACTAACAGATAACAACGGCGTTTTCGTTGTCAGTCTCTATCCAGAATGTCTGAGTGAGTAGGCACTGAGTAGGTTGGCACTAAATCCTTTGCCATCCGCCTTTATTCTTCTCTTCACAATAAGGTTTTCAAACAAATTATGCGCGTACGATAGCAAAGCGTCAGTGTTGAACACTGGTGTTATGCTGTCAATGATGAGAAAGTCATTCGCTAGGTAAGTCGCAACAAAATACATCCGGGTAATGACGTACAACATAAATGGTAGAAGTGGCACTATGATCCATCAAGTCATCCGAGCATGGGCGCTAGCTGGGTGCAAGAAGCAGGAGCTAAGATGGTGTAACCACTCCATAAACGCAGCTCTATAAAACACACACCGAACGGGTAACCATGCGTTGTGTACATGAACTACCAATCAGAACCGATTGTGTATCTGATGATTCACGTGCTTAAATTATTACTAGAGTGTTCACCTCATGATTTGACGTTCTTTGCCAAAAAGCGGGCTATAAAAAGACGTCTCCCATCTATTCCATCGAAACGAAGCTCCAGGAAACATCAAATACGTAGAGAAATTGTTCAGCTGTAAAACCCCTTGGGTTCCTAGCTGCCATGCCACCTGAAGGAAGCACGAGGGCTGAGATAATGCCGATTTGCTCAAGCCTAGACAAGAGAAATGGAGTAGCACTGATCGGGTTCGAACCATGGACCTTCCAATCAGTAAGTATGCGCTCTAACCGCTGAGCCGTATCGCCCTCACATCAAATAAGTCCTTATGGTAGGACGGGTTTATATGGGAGAACTCAATCAGTGGATATCTGCACCTATATCTACGGTTTCGGTTAGCCTATAAAAAGACAACGGTATTCTTCTTTACGAACAACGGTGGGAAGGTTGATCCGACACGAATACAGGAACATGTGTGGGAGCTGGATGTCAACCACTTTTATCACCACTGTGTGTTGATCCATGCATCGAACACAGCCTGTGCCACTGCAGCTAATAGTGAATGCTATGATCAACGGTCCTAATATTCGTGGCTGCACAGGAGCAATGTTGATAGTACTACTAACAATGCATTCAATTAGGTTAGTCAGAGGGGCTTTTGAGAATGGTTGGAAAAAATAGCAACGAGCACCGGGTCCTCTGTATTCCAAAGAAAAATGAATTCAACACACTGGGACTTTCGTTGGACGTGTCCGTTTACTTGGCGTTCGAGCGTACGATATGCTTGTTCAAATCAAGGGAAAGCTAAACCGGATAATACTAGCAAGCTTTCACTGGTGGAGGGCCACTAATCGTACTTACTTGGATGAATCAGGGTAGCATCAAAGTTGACGAACAGCATTCCCTGTGACGGTCGAGAAGGTTTCGGTTCTAAAACCTCAGCAGAAACGCGAGCTACGACCGAAGTGGCGCCAATGTTGACGATGCAACAACTATTGTGATCATCCTCGGCGGACCGTGGAAAGCGGAAACTAATCTCACGGTACTCATGGAGTGAGCGTCCATCTAACCTGTATCCATCAAGCAACATATCCGTCAGGGTGAGTATCTCTGCATTCGCCATTTCCAAATTAAACCTGAGGGACGGAACGCGTTCGATCAATAATACAGAAAAACAGACCAGAAACTAGTTTCCACAAACGCCATTAAGTTCACATGATGAAGATAGTGAACAGTGACCAGGCATGACAACGGACGCAATAAAATCACTCAACGAGAAACAGCATTAAAAAATCTCTTAAACGGTTTTAGTTATTCTGCCAACCCACCAGTGTGTGTTTTAGACCAAGTGCGTAAAACCATCTATCTGGGGTTGTCTGAACGCAAACGGTCAAAAGATACTGTCATACTAAGTAGCTCTCAACGACACCAGAAAAATCACACTAGGGTGGTGTAAGCAAACCCTCAAACGCGGAGCAGTAAAGAGCCTAAAGATGGACAAAGCGACAATGGGCGGGCAGTAAAGGCTCGGGAGATTGAATAAGTGTTTGTGGCAGGAAACAAATAGCAATGATAAATTAATAATAATGAGAAGAACAGTGCGACTCAGAACGGTTTCGGTGTCTAAGTGCCGTGCAACTTGGAGGCACGGGTGGCTAAGATACTGCCTAACTCTAGACAGGAGAAATCGGAAGGCCAGGGTTGGCCAGTACTTTTACGTCTTAACTGCTAAGCTGTTTCAAGCCCGGAACAGGAAGTTGACCATGCCATACTCAAAATAATCCGACCAAATGGCCTGAGGGCAGGTGTTGGCAAAATTTCCTACAAAAAGAATGGAATCACAATTCATTCCAGGGACAAGATGGCTTAGTAGTTGGGGCGAGGTGGTTCAGTGATAAGCGCGCGAATTTATTGACCAGAAGGTCTATGGTCCGAACCCGACCACTGCCTCTTGACTTTCCTTGTCTAGGCTTGGGCACCTGGCAGTATCCTAACCCCCGTGCTTCTTTCCAGTGGCGTGGCAGTTGCGCACCGAAAGGGTGCTACAGCTGAACGATTTCATTCATTCGAATGAACAGTTCACCTACCCTCCCCTCCCCTCCCCTCCCCCGAAAATAAAAACCTCTGGAAGAGCCACATGAACCCGAAAGCAGCACAACATCAGCTATTCTTTAACAAATCCCGCTTAGGTGCGATAAAACATATGGTCAGAGTATATGTATCCGGCGCTCAACAAAAGTGGTGGGTCCTTTGTGGCGAGCGTGATGACCGTACCCGAAAATATCTGAAATGAAGACAAAATGCCGACAAAATGGTGCACTTCGACTGGAATCCAATATTCAGAAAGAATCAGCAAGATAGATGTGCGAAATCCGCCACCGAATCCGGCTGATATAGAGAGCTTCCAAAGGCAAATCCCATTGCCGAAAGTGTGATTTGTGAGAACCAAGATGGGTTTTGATCTGGTAAAGACTGCATCGATCACACCAAAATTTTGCCCTCTGCCCGGACTGCGGCATGGCTTTCACAAATAAACGACCGTTGTTTGGAAGTTGTTTTTTTATTCCTGCAACCGTTAGAAGGGCGAAGAAAAGCGTCCCCCTGAATTTTTGTCTCTTATGAAGGCTGCGTGCCTAATCCTACAGACACGTGCTGGTCTACGTAAAACCTTTGCTCGGATTTACTACATTCACTGGTGTCAGACATTGCTGTCCTATATCCTAAATTCAACTTCGTAAATAACGTGTCGCGTGAATCTTCCTTACCAGTCTCTAATAGCCCGAGGACAAGAATGCTAACTGGCTTCCGTTCCCTGAGTACGCTGATTACACCGTTCATCTTAGAAACGCAGGCTATTTTGAGTAGCTTGAATAATTTTGCAGCACGGTTCAGCACGCACTTGACGCCCGCCAAATGAAAGGTACCAAATCAGGAACGGGTGGTATTGAAACGGACCCCATACCTGTGGATGAACTGAGGGGTATGACTGATGAATTAATCTGCCTGGTCGGTAGTATAAAAAGCATTGAACTGTAACAACCTATCAATGCGTAGCTTCACCGCCACACAAGAAAGTACGAAGGATGGGACACAACAGGTTGCCCATACCTAGATAAGAGCAGTTCAGAAGCAGAGGTTGGGTCCAAACCACGAACTTCCTGGTTAGTAAATGCTTGCATTGGCCGCTGAACTATCTCGCTTGTATTGGTTCCGGTAAACTGACGAGTCAAAATCACTTTCCGGATCAGCGCGCCGTGAGCAGTGTTTCCGGACTCCGGCATTTTTGTCGCCGAAGTGACATCAGTTTTTTGGTCCACGATTGAATTTACAAGATTGAGGCGCGATCTATCTTAACTTTCGGATCAGCCGCAGGCGTTCCGCGCAGAGTTTAAACGTGGAAGCCTTCGAATCATCACACAAGGAGCACAGGAAAAGTCTTGAGTTCCCTCGAATAACCAACTGGTTACACTTCATAGGTTACTTCGTATGCCAGAGGACTGAGTCTTGCAGACCTCTTTTCAACAAGCGATGTGCCAGGTGGAAAGGATAAACGAACAGGCAACGCAAAACTTGCTAGCAAAGCATCAGTGCTGAACAGTGATGTGCTGTCGATTATGATGAGGAAGCATAAAAGTTCAACTCAGTCAACTCAGCCGCATTGGAATCCGCCGTATCCCAGGATGGGCATCGTGAAACAAAGACAAACAAATTATTAACCCAGATAGATATGACATTGTAACGATGTGAATGGTGGACCTGCGTCCAGGTTTGCGCTCAGTGCGCAGCTTTCTCACTCCACCTTTATTAGATAATCATAACAATAAAATATGAATGAACTGATCATAACATCAATCCCCAGACGTAGATTTCATTCGCTTAGTTTCCTTATCCGCAATGAAGGTGGTAGCTGGAACCAGTATATCCTGAGACACACTTCGTAGCTGAATGAGTTATGAGTGTGACTGACCACGAAGTCACTTGATAGGGACATTCTCTTCTCACATGTAAGAGATCGAAGACCTTTTTCTACTCTACTTCAATTATATGTGTGAGGGTGACCGTGATTCTCGTATAATTCGCATCGAAACCATCCAAACACGGCGATCGGCAGGAGTGCTCTCACAGATATCAATTTGACGCCGGTCCCGGTGATATAAACTGCAGTCTGAAGACATTCGACATTTGATCTGACGATGTCGAACTTTCTTACTCCGACTATCTCGGCGATAACGTCAATCTTGGCTTTGAAACCTTGACCCGTGGGTGTGAAGCTGGTTTTCAACCGAGAAAACGCTGCATCGACCACGTCCTCACACCCCATCAGGTGAGAAGCATATGCCAAAGAACCAGAGGCCCTTGTCAGCTTTTTCAGTAATACATGAGCATCCTGCTGTTCACAACATGAAAACAACTTCCTCTGCATATTCCAGATCAACAAGACTCCCACTCGAAGATATCTGAAAGTCGGCATTCGGAGGACTTTCAGAGTTTGCCTCATTACCTCGTCAATACAGAAAGTAAACACAAACGGAAAGTTAACACCAATATCGGACATTTCTTGTAGGGGGTCATTTGGAGAGCCTCTCATACGCTAACACACCCACATGTGTGTGAATCATCATTGTCAGCTGTAATAACCACGTACTCGTCGTTGGTTGTAGCTGCCGCAGTCTCGTTCATCGATGATTTGGGGGGAGGGGGAGGTAGCGGCGCATTGCAAGCGAGAGCTGATAAATTGGTGAATGAATCCAACACTGTCAGTGGGCTGTCAAGTGGGGGGTTGGAAAAGGAGCTATGCATTGAAGGCAATAGCTTGGATGCACGAGCGCCATTGAGGGCGCAGCTGGGCCATATCTGACAATGTCTGTAGCCATTGATGTGGCCAGTCTCGGTATCCCCATCCAGGAAGACGACAGTGACCAACGCAGCTGAGTCTGCTGGCAATGGCTTAAATACTTCGCTGCCAAGTCATTGTTTGACCGCCTCTGGCTCTCTTCCACCCTTCACGTGGTTGTGTGAAAACAGCCCTTCGAGGAAGTGTGTGGATACAAACATGATATTCATGAATGCGTTCTTGAAATCAAAGAATACCACGAAGACATAGCTTTTATATACTTGCCGAGCTCTAAGAGTTGACAGGAGGTGGAAATGTGGGATCCTTCGATCGCAAACCTGGCTCTTGTTCTAGGATTCCCTGTTCATGTGCTTTCGTAAAACGACGTAGAATAAGCGACACAGTCTGGTTACAACTGGAGTCAAGCTAATTGCTCCGTGATTCCCACACATGCAGTTCGTACAATTTTTGAGTGACCACTATCAGACTCATCCAGGATGGTTGAGACGGTCCACTGCGTCCAGATAGAGCATCATCATCACCTGGAAGCTCCATACGTCCTCGGAGGTGTATGATTGCATCTACTCTTCATCACCTGCTCCATACGTCCTCGGAGGTGTATGATTGCATCTACTCTATCCAGCACCACCGGACCTCTGGTCCTGATGACCTTCCACCCACCCTATTCAAAGAAGAGGAGTGAAATCCCCAATCAGCACCCGTCTAATATGCTCGCTTGCATTTGGGAAAACGGAACTGCTCCAGACAACTGACTTAGTCGGTTATAGTGCTCATTTTCAAAAGCAGGACTCGCAGTTAGTGTAGCAACCACAGTGTGATGAGCTGTAACACCCTTTCGGTGCCTAACTGCCATGCCACCCTAAGGTTGCACGAGGGCTAGGACACTGCCAGGTTGTCATAGCAACCACAGTGTGATGAGCTTAACCCCAGTCGTAACTAGACTGCTGGCATCACTTGTGCTTCGTCGCCTTATGGTGGCTCATATATCTCTGACTCGAGAAAGCAAGCAGGGTTCCGGTCTGGAAGAGGTTGCGTCGACCAAATCTTCACACTGTCAGGTACTAAAAAGCGCCATACGTACCAACGACCCACAGTTTTAGTAATTATTAATTTCCAAGGCGCATTCGACTTGGTTGACCGGTCTGTTCTCCTTGGCCCGCTTGCCTACCAAGGAATACCCTGGAAGTTTGTAAACATAATACGTTTTTTGTATTCTCAGACTTCCGGACGCGTGAGAGTGTACGTAGAGCTATCCAAAAGCTTCCGTACACAAAGCGGTGTCTGTCAGGGATGCCCACTCTCCATTCTTTTTTAACTCCGTGATCGGTGAAATAATGAGACGAACGCTGGAGGGTCTCCAAAACCCTGGTTTTCAAATGGCCTGTGACGAAAACCTTGTCGTCTGGATTATGCAGACGACATCGTTCTTATCTTCGAAGAGGAGGAGAAGGTGCAAGTGTTTTTGGATGAACTAACCAAAGTCATCACGTCCTTTGGTATGGACTTTGCACCCACAAAATGTAAGGTCATGCTCCTGGACATGCAGTCACGGAACATGCCACTTACGATCCAGGGAGAAACACTGGAAGTTGTGGGGCGTTCTACATACCATGGAAGTTGTATTAGTTTTGATTGTAGTGTGGCAGATGAGGTCAATGCACGAATCTGCAAGGCCCGGGTCGCGTTTGCTAATTTGAGACATGCCGTCAGAGTAGTGTATCCTCAAATCTCAAGCAACATGTGTATCAGGCTACACTGCGGTCTGTTTTGTATGAGTGTGAGACTCGGCCTGTTCGAGCAGCGGAGCTGAGATGCATTCAGGTGTTTGACAATCGTTGTCTCATAACCATAGCTCGTGTGGTTTATTGTCGGCGTATCCGTGGTGAGGCAATTAGAAGCGAGTTTTCGGTTGTGCTACGGGCACTCATTGAAGAATGCGTCCAGCACCAGAAACTGAGTTGGTTAGGTCACGTATTGCGTATACTGAAACGTCGTTTGCCGAAGAGAGTGCTGTTTTCCGTGTCCACTTCAGAGTGGTGGAATTAGAGAGGTGGCCAACCCTTGACTTGGCAGAGGAGTATGAAGGAGACTACGAAATGCTTGGGTGCTGTCGGTTCTCCTCGCCATCCGGGATGGGGACCGCGTAATCTCCACTGCGCCTAGTTAGAGATGCTGCCAGCTAAGGCTGCCAACTGATGTCAGTGGCGTTGTCGTCAGTTTCTATCCAGATTGCCTGAGTGAATGTCTGGATGTGTAGGCACTTCGGAATGATCGTAGTAAGCTGGTACTGAATCCCTTCCCTGTCCTTTAATCTTTTCTTTACAATACGTATTTCAACTGAAACATGGTTGTACGGCAGTGAAGCGTCAGTGTTCAACACTACTATCTCCGAGATTTGAATAGTGTTTGAGTGGGTCTGTTGGTTACGTGCTACAGGCGGAATTTCAAGCACCTTGCAAACGGACGGCAATATCGTCCCAGTGTGTGATTTCGCATCTGATGGTGGAGCATTTGGAAGAGACTCTGAAAGACGATTTTGGTAAGTTCGTCTAATATCAGGATCTGTCAGTATTTCAGTTGCCAAGAGATTTGTCCGCAGCTTACGCGGGCCTTGAAAACGTAGAGGGAAGCGACTCCGGACGAGTGCGTGGTCAGAATCTACATGTGCTCCAAAACGACCGGCAGTCCGTTATTGACCTGCGCCATCGGTAACTGATGTCAATGTGGTCAATTTGAGTTTGTGGCCGGTACGCCGTTGGAAGATACCATGTGGCCAGACGACGTCGGCTATTTCGGAAGTTAGCACCACATAAAAACAACCTGCGGTCGGCACACGGCTGAAGCAATCGTTCACCATTGTTCGTATGTACCGGGTCCAATCCATGTCGACCTCCTACCTGAGTCTCAAATACGCTAAGCCGGCCCACCTGTGCGTTCATATCTCCGGCAACCACCACGATGTCTGAGCTTTTAGCTCGCCCCAAAAGGGCATTTAGGGCGTCGTAAAACTTGCCTTTGACGGCGTCAGAGTTGCAGTCAATTGGGGCGTAGGCAGACATAATAAACAGGCACCTATCAACTTCCGCTTGTGAGACTCACGTGGGACTCACAGATGTTGCTAGACGAACCGCACAGAGGGGACCATCAACAAGTATCAAGTCAAACAAGGATACTTCCGCCCGGTGACTTAGGACGATACCAACTCCTGCACATCCCACCGCAGCAGCCTCTGGATCACCGGAAGCGAGTGGAGACTGACGGGGAGTTAACTCAATCACTGTGCTTGCATCTCGAATTCTCGTTTCTGAGGCACAGCACACATCAATGCCAAGCGAGTCCAGTGTGAGTGCAAGAGCAGCTTGTTGTTCTGCTTGCTTCAGACTGTGGACATTGAAGGCGGCCAGAGAGACTGGGTATCCGGATTGAAGATTGACTTGGAGATACCTGGGGAAGTCAGCGCTATGTGACAAGCAGATGCTGCACGCGAAACCGATCATGCATCGACGCATGATGAACAGAGTCATCAGTCCTAAGTGCTGGGCCTACAAGGAGAGAGTTATTAATGGGATAGAAGTAGGGGGGGAAGTATGTGAAAGAGGAAGAAGGGAGGCTTCAGAGGTAGCCTGTTCTCGCTCACCCGCTACAGTGATGGTATTTTTCTCAGCTTAGTTGTCGGTCTGAGTCTCCCAAGATAGCGTCCATGTCAAAACAACCAACAACGGTGCACAAGTTATATTAACATCCAGATCGGAGTCAGGAACAGTCGTACAGCGCTTCATATACGTAGCGCAACCGGCAATAGCCTGGAAATCCTGACGCGTTCTGGATGCGCAGGTGGCAACCGGCATTCGGCCAACACTTGGTCGTGATTAGCTGTTGCTTCCAGACTTTCGACCAATCAGATCTCGCCTTGATGCCGGACCGGCAAGCGTCTCGAATTTTCGGCCAGTTTAGCTTGGGATATGCTTCTCGGCAGCAGCAGCAACTGACTGCGAGAGGTAAAGCGGGATCCATGTGGAATTCCACCTAATACCTCGTCCTTGAATTTCGTTGATGTAGCTTCGATGCCTGGGGTTCACTTGCAGGGGCCTCATGACTGGTGAACCGTCTGTCCAACATCGAGGCTGTAATCCGTGTTCAGGCTGAGCATCCTCGAAGTTTCATTCGGAGAGGTACTTCTGCTGGTGACCCTCCAGCAGGCGAGTTGTGGCCCGGCGTTGCTTGAATTGTCAGCAGGGACCTTTCCAAAATCTTCCGTGTGTCCCTCCTCTCCGCTTCAGTGTCGAGGACGAGTTCCGCTTGGCCGTTCGACTGTGGATGAAACGGCGGCGGACGGATATGTGTTATGCTATACTCCCGACAAAAGTTTGCGAACACCAACGATGTGCACTGACTGCCGTTGTTTGACACAATAGTCTGTGGTGTCCCAAATCGACCCAACAATCTTCGGAGCTCCAATTGTGGGGCTGTTCACTGGGAGAACTTCTGGCGATTAGCCGTGTGCATCGACCACGACGAAAAAAGTGTTAGTTACATACTGGACCTGTATATTTGATATATAGACGATTTCAGGGTTCGGCCGGCTGCGGCCACGAACGTAGGTAGTTTTTCCCGGATGATTTGGTGCTTTAGCAGACCGCGGGCATGATTTTGAGTCGTGCTCGATCAGGAAGTCCATCAACGTCCAGTAGACGTAACTCCGAGTAAAGGCATTCATTCTTTTTGTTTTCGAGTTCCCTTTATGAAAATGATTCAGGACGGCTGGTTGTAATTTATTTGGGATGACAACACGTTCTGAATACAAAAGGCATTCGTCGGTTAGTGATCGTGTTTCAAGCCGGTTGAAATAAGTCCCCGTTTGTCTTTTGGGCAGGTACGCGGTCACTGATTACGGTGGTACTTAATGACTTGCTGCAGCAACGGGTCCTGGTCGGTAGCCTGACAGACCACGTCGACAGTCACTGGGGGTGCGAACCGCTTCTAATATTACTTGGTTAGCCTCTGGTTCCAGGGCAACAGTTGCGACTACGGCATCTTCTGGTTTTGGCCTACGTGAACCGATGAGTCGTGACAGTGCATTTGCCTGCTCGAGGCTACTGGTTGGCTGGTACTTGATCTTGAAATCATCCCAAACGTACTGTGGCCCACTGGAGGAGACGGTTGGCAGTATATGCCGGGATTCATTTCTTCGGGCCAAACACAGGAAGACGTTGCTTGTACTGGGTCATTATGGTGAACCGATGGTCGTAGAAATTTTTATGAAACTTTTTGAGGAAAACGCGATCACCGCGGCTTTCCTGTCTATTCGGCTGTAGTCGCGCTTGACTGGTTGCAGAGATCTGGCCGCGTGTGCAGTAGCCTTCAAGCTGCTGTCGAAAAAACGTGAAATCCCTGCGCCAATTCCATCCGACGCCACAACGATGCCAAGCAATGGATCGTAGTGGGTGAGTAGCGAGTCGGAACTCAGAACTGATTCGACAGAGTTAAAGGCGCGTTGGCATCCTTGTGACCATGTTCACTTGTGGTCCCCGGTGTGTAGCTGCTTCAGCGGACTTCGAAGGCGATGTATAACAGGCAGAAACGAACTGTGGTGACTTATAAGACCGAGAAAGGACCAAAGGGATGTCACGTCTGGGGGTTCTGGCATACATTTGATTGTATCGAAATTCTTCAGATCTGGTCGGTAGCCATCCTGATGAATCATGAACTCGACGTACTTTATCGTCCGTATGAAGTTGTTTTTTCACGGCCCACTCTGAAGCGATAATCCTGAATAAAACAGGCGCTGCCACATTTAGCCGTGGTTGAAAACCACGACGATCGGTTCGTCCAAATAATAAGCAACGCCGCGCCCATCCTTCGGCATAGTGTTCATTATCTGTTGAAATATGGCTGGTGCTGTCCTGATACCGAGTGGCAGCCGGCTGCACTAGAACAGAACGCGATGCGTATTGACGGACAAGCGTCCCCGAGATTTCCATTCAACTACAACCTTGAGATAAGTCAATCTTCGCAAGGCATGTACTCCCATTCAGGTTTGCGAACAAGTCGGTTGGAAGAGTCTGTGGGCCCTGGTGAATGTCCAGCGCAGCACTGAAACCAGTGGAGAAGCCGGTACTCAAGCGGATAGTCCCGTTACTCTTCTTCATCAATCGCCTTGGTGCGGCCATGTCGAGTATTTGGTCTGTCGTCGGTTCAGTCCCCGGTCAACGGTGGGCGATGCAGTACTATGGGGTTGTCCTGAAAGGTTGTTTGGCATTGGGGAGAAATCACAGTCTGGCTATCATTTTTTGTGCACCGTCCAAACCCGTCGGCGCATATAAACGCACACCGCTGTAGGAGATCCCCAATGAACGCTTCGGAATGTGCGTTTGTTCAGTGGCACTTCCGGGTGCTGTTTGTGCGAGGGTGAAACAGAGTAAACAGGATTTTCCGGCCACATGAGATCAAGTATGGGGTATGACGTGTTTTCATTTGGCTTGTTCCGTCGAGCCATTGAAGCTTATAGATCAGTTAACCTCGCACATTATTGCCAGTTTACCAAAACATTAGAGATCCAGTGTTTGATCGGCATCACGTGTGGCTTACAACTCCGTTTCCACGTTTGTTCACTGAGTAGCGTGATGGTAGAGCCCGTATCAAGCTGAAAACGAGCAAAGGTGCTGCTCATATGAACCGTCAAGAACTTCCTCTGGCAAGCAAAATCAACCATGAATGTCAACGTCACCAAATTAATCAGCGATTTTTGTGCTACACAGTGGTGGATGGCTACGGTCTTTGAGATCAACATAAGCATTTGTGGTGACGACAAGTGCACCTGGAATACCTATGACCGATAACCCACAAAAGCGAGTAGCATTTCACTCACTGCAATGCCAGCAACGTCTGGCAGGTTCCCTCTGTCTTCGGCCAGGTGTTCTGTCAGATTTTTCCGGGACACGAGTTGATTTTGTGCACATGTTTGCTTGAAGTAACAGGGGACTAGCTGATCATAGCCCTGTAGTACTTCCGTCGAAGAGGCAATGATATTCGGTGGTTAGACCTGCAACGTCATTTAAGCATCATTTTCAATTCTGCGACTCAAACGAGTTCGGACGGCTGCATCTTGGGGCCACTGGACACCGGAATGAAAGACGTGGTGGTCGTTGGGGTCTATGAAACGAGTAGGCAAGAGGGTACAGTTGAGAGGAGGAATGGAACAGTTGCGGGTGTGCTAACAAACTGAGTACGGCAGTGCCGTGCCATCATTGGCCTGACATGCTTCAGTTTTTGGACAGCCCCGTGACGGACGTCACATTTGAGATGATTCGGCTTAGGTGTGCAGTTCACTGGGCAGCGGTATTCATTTCAGCCTGGTCGAGGAAACAAGATGGAACAAAACCGATATGGGACTATAGGTTTTCTTGGTCCGCTTGGTGATCCTGGAGTTGTGGATCATAGGCCAGGTGGAGTGGAGATCAGCTAACCAAAGCGGGCACTTCCGAAGTTCAAAGCTTGGGAAGGTGAGGGGATGGGAGGAGATTCGCAAAACATGGTGAGTTTGAGGGGATATAAAATGGGATAATATGCATTAATATACACAGAAAGAAAAACTTTGCGTCTGATGCAACTAGGGGTGACAAGTGATTGCGTGGAGTCGGACGTCGATAGATTTGTACTTAGTATGCTGGCGACCAGGGGCTGAGTTTGCTAACACGCGATATTATATCACAAGGGATCTAGTAAAAGCCGACATAAGCGCGGAGAAGCGTGGTATGAGAATCAGACGTGTAAGGGCTGGCGGGAATGGACTTCTAGGCTAACTGGGTAACCGAGTGTTTATTACGAGTTAGATAATACCAAGAGTGAAAGTGTGTGTTGGAGAAATAGTCGCCAGTTTTCGAAGCACTGCTATCAGCTCTAATTTGTAAGTGATGCATAGTGAAGACTTTCGTGTCTACCACTGGGAGTGGTGAGTAGATGTATTCTCTGTTTGGATGACGGAATGGGTTTTGCTGCGGTGTAGCCTCTGTTCTGACGAAAGCAGATACAACTGTGCTCGCCGATGTAGGCCATGGGCATTGCAGGGTATCTTCGGGCTATCCCAGGTGATCTTTTATTTTTTTACAGATGAGAGGCCATTTTTTCATCTGTGGTTTATGGCATTGCCAGTTGCATAACTCCACCGAGGAGAGCCCAACACCAGCAGCAACAAACAGAGGTCAGCCTTATTTTTTTGATTTCCTGAATTTAAAGGCCAGACTCAGAACCACCGGCGATGGGCGATGCACTCGTGCTACTGAAGGGGTGGCAGGCATACGGACGCACCATGGTGCAACGTGACAGGGCGACCCTCTCTGTAGGGCGTACTTGTCCACCACACGAGGTTTTTCTCCCTCGTGCATGCTACCAGATCTGCAAGGTGGAAAACCATCCAAGCAGTCATAAGTGCGCTTTGTGCATTATTAAATAATCCAGCTACCATTGTTGTTGGTTGGGGGAAAGCAAGGCCAGTAAATACAGCTCAGCCAATCCGAACAAGCAGCAGCATACAGACGCTGGTAGAGGCGAGTCGTGAGGGAGAAGTGAAATGATAGTTGTCAATGAGTCGGTGGGACTGAAATGTTGATACTCATGGCGACCGCACCATGGCTAAACGGCGTCGGAGCGTTCGTGTGGGCTGCCACGTCGGGCAGAAGCGTTCCGCGACATTGTATATGGGAGTGTTTAGTGGAACAAATCATCAAATGGATATATATAAGCGCAGAATGCGCTCTGATAATGAAATGAAGAAATAAATAGACTTTGGTTAGGTTTTTATCAGTTAGAATTAGACTGAAAGCACCAGTTACTAGACGAAGCTGATAGAGTAATCCGGGGTAGGGACTCGACTAGGACGAGGCATAAGTTGACTGGGTAGGAGAAGACAACCAGGCCAGTAACAAAGCATAATTAGAATTAGTTGGCGATTAAGCCGTGCAGTGATTTGGGGAAAAAATAACTAATTTTGGTTTGGTTTTTGTCTGTAGAGTTTGGACGAGAACAACAGACGCTAGACAGAGTTTATAGAGTAGTCCGGTGTAGGGACTAGGCTAGTACGAGGTGCAAGTTGGTACGGGGAAAAAGGCAAAAATGTAAACAACCAGGCCAGTAACGTTGCATATTTAGATCAAGTTGGGCTTTTAGGTCCTTTATTAGCTTAAAGCAGGTCAAGAGGCTAGGTAGAAATGATAGCAGGATCCTTTACTTGTCCACTAACTGTAACGTGGTTAGACTAATTTGCGCACTGGACCTGATTCGTAGAGGAGGTCAGAGGATAGTCGAGTATTAAGTAAGGCGGCAGCAGTTCAACAGGTAAGGAATTTGTCTACAGACTGAAAAAGCATGGTGGTGTGTGATGCTTTGCAGCTGCTCAGAAAGACTGTTCCAGACGCGAGCGTAATGAACTAGAAAGAAGTAGTGGCGTAGGTTTGTGCGAGCTGGGGGACACACTAAGAGATTGCAGGAGTTGCAGAGTCTGTAGCGAGGTTGTGAGTTTATGCTTTGTCTAGCCTCCGCTCTAAAGGCGTTCTTATGCCGCAAACGGTGCAAGAGAGCTAGATCTAAATTTAACCGTCTGGGCCGTAGTGGTTCGAGACCTAGGATTTGACAGCGGGAACGGTAAGAGAGGAAGTTTGACCGAGGAAAGAGTTTTTTCGTAAACTAGCGTTGGACGCCTTCAATTGCGAGTCTTCAACTTTGGGTGTAGAGGGAGGAGAACGCGGGAGAGAATTCCGCGATTAGTCGTACGCATAGCTTAAAGATTGCAACCTGGAGTATCAACCGAGAGCCATGCTTCGGTCACACATATCAGACTTGGTTGCGCAACGGCAATAATCGTACGTAGAGTATGGATTTTTGGCAGCAGTGAGCGGGAGTTCAAGAGCATAATTGATAGTTCCATTTGTGAGCACACCATACCAAGTAGGAATTTGGTAACTTCGTTTACGGTGGAGTTCGGCACTAGGGAGAATTGGTTAGGGGAGGTAAGGGTACATGAAGTAGCGTTGACTAGACATGTGTTCGGATTGGGTCGAGGTGTATTCATAACTGGGGGTAGAGGGGTGAGTATTGGTTGAGGTAGGTTTGAATCCGCGGCAGAAGGTAGGGCATAAATTTCATTATGGGGTAGGGTATATGGGTCTGAGCAGCCGCCGGGATATGCGGATGTGGGGTTTCATCAAACTCGCGGTACGCGTGGTTTGGTGTATTTGTCATGTAGTTATGGGGGGCGAAGCAAGGTGCGGTTATCTTGATAACAACGAGGGATAGATTATCGAGGGCGTATTTGGGGGTGTTTTACGT
>NW_008751871.1:848177-858767 GCF_000715545.1 Opisthorchis viverrini
TAGTAAGCAGGTATGGTGGATACCACGATAGCTGGCTAGAGCAGTTCGTGGACCTGACTTATAGTGTGGGACAACCGTAGAGTGCTTCCACTGACTAGGGACTGTGCCAGTGATAAGGGAGGTATTGAGATTAAGGATGAGGGTGTGGACGTCCGGGCCATCAGCTTTTAAGATAAGTGAAGGGATGCCGTCAGTGCCTGGGAAACTGGAGTCTCTAAGGCGGGCGAGAGACGAAGTTACATCAGACAAAGTAACGGAGAGTGTGCAGAGGTTGGGGCTTGTCTCGTTAGCAGATGTGGCCGCTTCATAGCCAGGTGGGGAGCAATATGTAGATAGAGTCGATGGGGAGGGAACATAGCAGCTAGCGAAGTAGGAGTTTAGGGATTCCACAATGTCAGCAGGGTCTGAGAGAGGTTTCCCGTCAGCTGCCACAATATTTGAAACTGCAGATGAATTTGAGAAGCAACGCCGGTGGAAGAGGCGCCCCAGCATCTTAGGCTGTAGGAAGTGGGCTACGGCGGTCGACTCCTCATGCTTTTCAAGGGCGAGTTTGGCCGTGGTAATATCAGTCATAAGTTTGTTGATTACAATAAGGAGGGAGAGATCATGGGATTCAAGGAATAGCCTACGATACTTCCTGAGTTTATGGCGTGTAGCGGGTAGCCGTGTGGCTGGATGACGACCAGAAGCACGGGAAGCTCGTGTGGGAGCAACTAGGTATAATGACGATAGTAAGTTGCCGTAAAAGATGTTAGCCACGCTTTGCGTGTCAGCAGCGAGAAAGAACTCGTCCCAGGTCCTATGGCGCAATGAGATTGCAAAGGCTTCAAGAATGTCCGGGGAAAGGCTGAAAGAGGTTAAGGGAGGAAGAGTAGCTGAAGGTAGAGTACTTGTCCAGCTGCAAGTTACAATACAATGGTCGCTGTCAGGAAACTTCGGACCAACTGCAGCGGTGGGACACAGATAGCCGTTGACGAGGGCAATGTCCAGGGTGTGGGTACCGCGTGTTGGTTGCCTTACAAGCTGGGACTAGCCTTCGACATTAAGTTGGGTAAGCAGGGTCGAAAGGCGCAAGGGGGAGTTTTGTCGAGACCAGGCAATCTCAGGAAGGTTGAGATCCCCAACAATTAGTTTGTTCGGATGAGGTAGAGCTTGAGTGTGAGAAAGAAGCGTAGAGAGACGATTAATCGAGCTAATGGAGTGTGGAGGGGGCATGTACAAACACCCGAGGATGAACGGTGGATTAGCCCGACAGGCAGAAAGCCAAACAGAGTCTGGAGTGTCTGCCAGTAGTGGATCGTCAATGGTGGAGACTTCCCTATCAGTTCTGGCGTATATGAGGCAGCCACCTCCACGGCGGTGGGAACGATCAGAACGGAAGATAGTGTATCCCGGTAGGGAGATAAGAGCATCAGGTGTGCTAGGCGAGAGCCACGTTTCTGTGATGCAAATGAAGGTTGGACAAGCTATAGTGGAGATAGCTTGGATGTAGTGCAATTTAGGTAAGAGAGAGCGGGTGTTGATTAGAACGACAGAAAGATTGCTAGCGGGATCGGGGGAGTTGGGTAATGTGGCTAGCAAGAAGTTGACAAGCCCAAGGAGATCAGTATGGAATGGAGTAGAGACAGGGGAATCAGGGGTTCTCGAGTTAGTAGGTGAAGTAGGAACACGGAGGAACACGGTGGAGTTCGGTACTAGGAAGAATTCGTTAGGGGAGGTTAGGGTACATGAAGTAGCGTTGACTGGACATGTGTTCGGATTAGGTGGAGGTGTATTCACAACTGGGGGTAGAGGGGCGAGTAGTGGTTGAGGCAGGTTTGGATCCACGGCAGAAGGTGGAGCATAAAGTTCATCATGGGGTAGGGTATATGTCTTGAAGGCTGGTATGTAGTCAGAAGCGTTTGGGGGTTGGGAGGGGTTTTGTGAAATGGAGTCATTCTCATCGGCGGGAGGTGTGGGGAATGGCATGGTGCACAAAGTAACGGTGGTTGTGCAGGGATGGGTCGCGTCCGAAAATGGTCAACAGTTGGGACGGAAGTGGGTGTGTAGGATGGTGGAGGCTCATAAGGGTCTGAGCTAGCCGCCGGGATATGCGGATGTGGGGTTTCATCAAACTCGCGGTACGCGTGGTTTGGTGTATTTGTCATGTAGTTATGGGGGGCGAAGCAAGGTGCGGTTATCTTGATAACAACGAGGGATAGATTATCGAGGGCGTATTTGGGGGTGTTTTACGTATCGCGGCCTTGACAGTAGATATCTGAGTCCGAGGGCCTACTTTGGCGCAGGTGTAACGCGGAGAGACAACAGGTCAGGGGGTCTTCGACAATAACGAGTGCCGTCAACGTGTTCTGTAGTCACTGCCCTGGCTGGGGGACGTGCCCCGTCAGTCAATTCAGTGCCAGGAGAGAGTTCTACTAGGCTAATGGGGGCATTTGTAGTTTTCACTGATGGTGAAGCATAGAGTCCATTTGTAGAAGCGATAAATGGTTCAGGGTCCTGTAAGGCCATGAAGTGAGAAGCTTCTGAGTAGTCTGGTGTGGGTCCAGTGCTTGTATCAGTCAATGAGCCTTTAGAGCATATATGTAGTGTGGGAGTGTCGATGTAGGTACTGGTAGTTGATGGTGCAACGGGTGTAGGTACAACAGCATGCGGAGGGTCAGGTTTTCCGGGATGCAATTTACGGTGCGCTTCGTATCGCGGCCTTGACAATAAGTGCTTGAGCCCGAGGGCGTATTTTGGGGGAAATGGAGCACGAAGAGACAGCTAGTTGAGGGGCCTGTGACGAGAACCAGTGCTATCAACAACTGGTGTAGTCATTGCTCTGGTTGTGAGACGCTCCGCGTCAGTCATTTCAACGCTGGCGGAGAGTTCTACGGGGCTGATGGGGGCGTTTTAGTTTTTATGGATGGTGAAGCAGAGAGTCCATTTGCAGGGGCGTTGGAGAACTCAGGGTTTTGTAAGGCTACGAAGTTAGACGCTGCTGGATGGTTGGGTATAGATTAAGTAATAACCGAGCACTCAGAGCTTAGGGGTACCTTGGGAGCATCCACGCAAGTTCTGGCGGTAGATGGGGCAACAGGTTGAGGTAACTTTTGGGTGAGCTGTTTTTGCATTCGAGTACGGGCAGCTTTGAGTTTTATGGTGTGGAATTTTTCAGTGGAGGTGAGAAAAGCCTGGGATTTTAGAAGACGCGCGGCATCCTTTGCTTCCCGAAATTGCATTATTATGGGGCCACACGTAGATGGCTTTGACTTTCGTAGCCGGCGAGCTGTGAACATGGTATCCAGCATGCCACATGCTGTCAAGATGTCAGTTTTGGTGTGCTAAAGCGGAGTTCGATCAGGTACGTTGAATACTAGGACCTGGTGCCTACATTCGATGCGTTGACAAATCTCTGACGCAATCGTGTCAATTAGAATAGACACTTTTTCTAAGTTCGTAGGATCACATGTTGCATCAGGATTTAAGAGACATGCAATCGATTGTATGGTTCGCAAGGAAGACATTTCACTTTCCATATTGTGTAGACGAATTCTGAGGTTTTCCAGGTCCTTCAGGACCTGAGATTCTACTGGTAGTTGTGAGTGGAGAGTGTTCCCAGGTTGCGGAAGCAAGGATACATCAGTTAGGACTACTGAACAATCTGTGGTTGTATGTGGCACAGTTTTTGCCGGCCTCGATGGATGTGGGGGTTGGGATCTGGGTGTTTTGGCTGCGAGGTGCCTCTTTGGATATTCTGTGGAGATAGTTAGTCGGGATTCGGGGTTTGGCAACCGCTTAGAGGAGGAGGACGGGAGCGGTGTCATAATGAAATACTTCGAAGTAGGTTGAGGAATAGCACTGTAAACTTTATGATGAGTGGGGTATCTGGTCAGGAACGAAAAATCAGCTGGTGGAGAAGGTGATATTCAGGAGTACCTGAATTGGTGGGCAAATGGCGGTACGTCGTCAGGGACGGTTATACAGGAGAAGGTTATACGCGCTGGGGACTAACACCTAATAGGCCTACTGAAGAAGGGGGACCTGTTTAACTCTGTGACGGCAGACAATTAGGGATCCCTGGTGAAAAATAGTTACCTAGTATAAAAAATGATTAAAGATCTATGGGTGTGCTATAACCCAAAAAAGTTTCTACAACACATGACCTTGAAATTTCGGTTTCACGGATTCCATTTTTTTGGTCACCGGCACGTTCTGCAGGCAACCGACATATATTCCACTAAACGGCTCGTTTGGACATAGTAGGTTGTTAGTTTATACGAACACACGGATTCCTGAAACATCTGCGAATATTACGCCATGTGAATATGCGATTTGTCTCTCATCCTAGTGCACACTGGTTGTATATCACCAAAATATAGGCCGCACACGCGCCACTGGAATGGTTTACCTCGGTACTGCGACCAGCAACCGTCCGTGGAATGCGAATGTCTTCCCTAAAGGCCGAGTGCACAACTCCCACACACCGAAGCATACCATAAAAAGGTGTCCTGACACGCCGAGTGACAAACGCGAAAATTTGAGATGCATAGGTTTTACCAGTGTGACCGATAGGAAATCCTGGAGGATGATGGCTACGTTCTGAGCGTGGTCTGTTGAATGACTGCATAAACATGCTCCCCAGATTCGGGTTACTTAGGGCCGCGGCCACCAAGGCTGCCCAGAGGTATTATGAAACAAACAAGGTCAGAATACGTAAACTAAATTAGAGTTAGTGGTGCAAAAACCCAGATGCTCCCAGACGGTTGACACCTGTGCTGGCAAATGCACGTACCCAGACTGACTACTAACAGTAACCGATGGCAAGCAATGGGTAGCGTATCATATCACATCGGCTGTTGTGATGGCAAACTTTGCCACCTGTGTGATAATGCTCGTCAGGCTTATCCCAAGGGCGAGTTCACGAAATAATGGTTTACTTTTCGTTAATAGATCCCGGCCTCTCCAGAAAACGCAAGGGGGTGCATGCTAGTCTGTCCGCAAGCAGAGCGTCTAATACCGTCGAGCTTGACCGAAAAACAGAATCCCAGCAGTGCACGTCTCGGAAGTCTGTGTGCGTCCATATTTTCGGGCCCAAGGAGGGACTTCTCAGAAGCTGTGAGTTTATGTCTGAATACTACTACCAGCACCGAAAGAGACGAAAATGATTTGGTGTGACCTATTAGCTCCAAGCAATTTGTCTGCAAATGAAACCTCATGGATTCCATGTAAATCTCTCATTTTTGAGGAATAAAGTAAGTGGGCATCCGAAACACCCGCTGTAGACGGTGTTGTGTAAACAAACCCCTACGACATTATTGCCGGTAGTGTTCTCATTTTGGCGTAAGTGAGATGGACGGTCGCCTTTCGGCCAGCTGATAACGCATCATGGACCCCTGGCCGCAAGTTAGTCGTATGCGTCAGCTAGGTTGACCAAACTGTCCTCTATGCTTGGCGTAGGTTCCATGTGGCTAGTTGATTTCCTGGCATATTTCACAAGCTACAACGGAACAGTATGCTGATTAACAAGATTCTTCGCTAATGATGAACACCGCCGAAGCGATTTTAGCTGGTAACAACCAATATGAAGCAAAAAATATATTACGTCACATCCACATATTTTGTATCCAAAAGGGCCTGTTGATTCTAGAATATCCGGGAATTATTTCAGCTGTAAAAAATGGATGTTTCGTCTGTTGTGAGTCACCTTTTTCCGCAATTTTCGACTTCTTGTTACACTAATATTAATGTATATTCCCAACTTGTGGGTGGCATACCGTCTGGCATGTCATGCGTTTACACTCAGGCTGGGGTATGATGGGGGGATTTGCGGGTGGTGGGGATTGTGCGAAAAGGGGACAATGTCATAAACAGTGGGAGGTACTCGATTAAATAATAATATGCTTCTTTTGCAACTTGTAGGGAACAATAGGCATGAGGTCCGACTAATTCAAAGACTCAGTCGGCTGACAACAAATCAATGTTTTGCCCAATGGGGGGCAAGACAGCTCAGTGTTTAGGGCGAGAATTTAGCTAGCGCGTTTCGAACCCAAACTTTACCTCTTGCTTTGGCCTGTTTGGGCTTGGGAAACCTGGAAGTATTCCTACAGTCGTGCCGACTTCTGGTGGAATGACAGTTAAACACTAGCTGTGCTACAGCTGAACGATTTCTTTCGTTCTTTGAGCAACATAATCACAGTCATTGGTATTTATTAGTCCTGAATGTTCGCTTATTTAAACGAACCACCAATGCAGATAATTTGAATAATCGGTATACAATATGTATAAACATTGTGCGCTATGAGATGTTAACCCTGAAAATCTTGTGGCATTCAAAAAATTAATTGCATTGTGTCAATAGTGAGTGGGAACTTTCAAAGCCATGGCACAGCAAGTCCAAAGTCGCGTGTGCGCCATCGATTTTGATAGGAGATAAAAAACAAATTGCAAGAAAGCTGAAAGCTTAGGGTGAATTTCGGTCTATGCACAAATGCAAAAATGAGTTACATTTTAGCGCAAAAGGTTTTATTTCTCTCGAAAGGTTTTGCAAAACAAAGCGTTGTGCATCCGAGGAGCGGCGCAAGGATCACGAAAAGCGTATTGATGACGATAATCCGAGGATGCCCCCAATACTGTTGGGTGGTAGCTTTAACGTCCGGCTCACAGTGTAAAACAAAGCCTTTAGGGACTCATTATTGTCGTTTTTGGACCAGAGTTGGGCGTAGAAATTGCTTCTGGGAGCGTTTCACTGCCGAAGCACAGAACGGAACGCAAACTCTAGAGAAAATCACTGACTTAGTGAGAAAAACACGTTGAGACGACGTCGGTGTGGTTTAATCCGAGGTAGGGTTCGGTGTGTCAGCACGATTTCGTTCTAGACTTGGTTGGAGCCAGCTAAGCGGGATGTTCATATTTGCAAATAGATTTGCGATATGGCGAGCAGTGGCACTACAATGCACGAAGGCAGTAGTTGCAGATGGACTATCAGACCAAATATCTCAGTGACGTGCCATCCCTGTAATGACATACCTGGGTTTCGGAACCGCCCATTAACGGAGGTCATGGTTTGGGTGATCAGACAAGAAGTAAACAGTTCTTCGAGCAGCTGAGTTTCGGGTAAGCCAGATGGATCCAATGAGGAGAACCGAAGCGTATGTAGGAGAAAAGTTAATGTTGGTTCGGTTCAAGGATACGGATATATCCATATGGATATAAAAATGGTTACTGGCGTAGAGTATGGCGAAACCGAAGGGCATTTGATGCAACTACTACCATAGGTCATAGTTTTGGAGGAGGGGTAATGGGATGGACGTAGGAAGGTATCGTGTAGCACGAAGAGAAAATAAAAAATAACCCAAAATTTATTGCAGGTAGAGTGTTGATGGCAAGTGATTAAATAAGACTTGACACTTTTACATCCGTTGCAAATAGCCTGGCAATTAAGGACTGACTAAGCTTGACAGTATTATAAAATTGTTGTACAAATTGCATTAAACGAATAAGTAACAGTGTGTTCCTGTTTTGTGACTCTGGTGTATACTCAGATAACATCATCAGAGATCAGCGTGTGCAATAAAGTGGTGCGTCGTTTTCTAGCACTGAGCTTAGACCGACCAGTGGACGTAAGACGAGAGTAAGGTTGAGGAGTTCAACGATCCGGTAACAAGCAAGTAGTATAGCCGTTGGTCCAGACGGTCTGAGAAAGAAAGTGATCATGGAAACGTTCTTCGGTAAGCTATTTCAGCCAGAATACAATCAGGACTCCGTTTTGCGGCTACGTGGTGCAGTGAGAGGTAGGAAACCTAACGGCTGACAGACAAAGAACGTTTGAGATAACGGACAAAGGCCAGGAAGTTGCAACCTAAGCTAAACAGTATCATGATTCATGAGGAAACTGAATTAAAGTGTATAGGCCACCGGTCCCCACGGTGCACTGTCAGATTTGATAGCAAGTGATGCGTGGAAAAAAACTGTGGGTGCCGGCTCTGAATGCTCTTGATGAATTCTCAGAAGTTTCATTATAATTTTATTTATTTATTTGCTCCCGAAAGTATAGAGGGACAAGTGTTTTAATTTCGGGTAATAAAGACTATGTTGGCAACAACTGTGCGTGTTGAGGCAATCCATGAAAATCCCTGAAAATCTTCAGGCTACATCATGTATTTTTAGGATACCGATGGTTAGTTAAGCATCATCTGTAATGTGTAGTATTGCCAGATATGTGACTCAACCTGGACAACTCCAAACCAGCAGCTTCAAGCGGGCAAAACTTATCTTCTGCAGAATTTCTATAATACTAATGATATTTATCACAAAATGTTGGCTGGCATACCGTCAAACATGATAACGAAAACAAAAGGCTAGCCTCAAAACCATTGACGATGGGCAAAGCACCTTTGAAACTGCGGCAGGGGGCGGGTTCGCGACCGCTTAATGATGCAACGCAACAGGAAGTCCCTTCCTGTAATGCGCATTCGACTACCACACAATATACCCATACATCGTACACATTACCGGATTCGTGAGGTGACAAGCAACGAAGCATTGTTAACGACCCACAGCTGTGCGATATTTTATTCAATCGATAGAAAAGCCAGACTAGTGAGACGGCTGAGTCAGTTGGAAAATTCAAGGACAAAATCCGGTGTAAATCCCAGGTCGCCGAGGAAGCTACCACTAAGGCGATGGTAGTGGAATGCAGATATTCATATAGCACCCACTATGGCCTAGGGAGCGTTGAGGTCACCTGCCATTTCAGGCGGAGATGCAATGCAGTATTATGTGGGCATGTGCCTAGAAGATTGTACGGCCATACAAGGATCTCGTTCACTGCGCATCTCAAGACATTCAATGTTTATGAGCACGCAGTACAATCTAAGGCAAGGCTTACGCTGACTTCATTTTGGTTAATATTGGCTGGTGCTTGGCAAGACGGGGATCTAGTAAGTAAACACAGCTGATAAATTAGCACGGGGGAGGGACCTAACTAGTACAAACGGGGTATAAGTTTTCTGTGGATAAAGCAATGCAATCGATACCGTACGCCAATATCAAGCAGCGGTTAAAGTGGCGAAGCTTGCCCGTAGTAAATGACGGAGATGACATCGTATAACAACGGAGTCATTCAATTTTTCTTGCTACCGTCGTTGAACGCAATGGTGCCTTAGACCCGATTACTAGGGTATGGAGCAGGGTGGCGGCAGCTTTTAAGGAACTCATCCACGGACTGCGAAAACACATGGTGGTGTTTGCTATTTAAACTCTATTCTGGGTAGAGGCTCGGGATGCGAGTTTGGTAAACTAGGAAGAATTGGTGCAATAAGTTTTTTCAAGCTGGAGGGCATATAGGATGTTGATGGAGTTATTGAACTGATGGCGGATACGTGAAGTTACATTTGCCTAGTAGATGCCGTAACTGCGCGTTTGTGCAGCAGACAGTGTAAGAGAGTTGAGTTTAGCATAAACCTTCTGAGCTCTGGTGGTTTACGCGCCAATTTTATGCAGCGGGGCTGGAGGAGAGGTGGCTGGACGATGATATCACCATTTTGGTGAATGGTCGCTGGAGGCTTTCAAGTGTTGCACCGTAAATTCGGGTATAAAGAAACGTGAATGAAGGAACGAGTGAGCACACGTTTCTTGAAAACTGTACACCAGTGCGGATTGCAAAGCTCACCTTGCGAGCACCTTGGGGACAACTTAATAAATTGTGCCGTTCGAATGCGAGTGCGTGTATATGTGAATGATTCCTGCTCTCAGTTATGTGCAGATAATCAGGAGATTATGCAACAATTTAAGATACCGCGTGTGAATAATCGACAGCCTGGTGAACGATTTTTCTTGACGTTACTAGCCTCGATTACGTCATCATGCGCAGCTGAATTGCTGGAAATTTAGTCAAAACATAGTCTTTCATCATGCTAACTCTACGCATCCCCGCCTACCCTAGCTACTCGCCATAACTAATAGACCCGTGTCTATGCTCACCTCTCAGTATGAGACCAAAACTGCACGATATCTCAATTCAACGGCAAATATTGTCCTTCATGAACATAACTACACGTGTCATCGCTTACATTTGCAACTTAGTAAAACTAGTCCCGCATTGTACGTGCCACTGCTAAAAAGTCTCAGCCATGTGTGATAGCTTCGCTTGAAAGAGAACGATCACACTTCGTCATGATGACCGTATGTCTTGTCGTTCTGCACTGCCCGCGTTCGAAATTCGTATAGCCACAATTGGTCAAATACGTTTTTATTTCCCAAACAAACCTGCATAACAGTTATACGTAGTCACTCCGTTTTACTTTGCGTAGACAACATTCATCCGAAGATGACTCTGGAATTAAAAATATACATTCGCTGCAATAACCCTTATAGCTCATGTTTTTGGGGGCGACCTTACTACCAGCCAATAATAATAATAATAATAATAATAATAATATTTATAATAATATGATCGTTCAGTCGTAACACTTTCGGTGCCTAGCTGCCATGTCACTCGAAAGGAGCATGAGGGCTGGGATGCTGCTAGTTTACCCAAGCCTAGACAGGAGAAGTCGAGATGCAGAAGTCGGTTCGGACCACGGACCTTCCGATCAGTAGATGCACGTC
>NW_008751871.1:860014-866216 GCF_000715545.1 Opisthorchis viverrini
AGCAAGCTCGGCACTGAACAAGTGCTTTATGGCCTCGGGTGCATTAGTTGCCCATTTTCTGAGATGGAAGCCTGCCTTGAGAAGCATTTCAGTCAGCTGAGTGCTTATCGTTCTGGCGGCATCAATGGATGGGACGGACAACAAACAGTCGTCTAAATAATAATAATATTTATTCCCAACTAGTGGGTAGCATACCGTCGGGCATGATCATAGCATTACAGTCAGAATAAAGGCGTGACTGGTGGGGTTTGTGTTTAATGGGAAAAGGGAAAGTGACGTAAACAGTAAACCTTATTGGAGAAGAGTTTATCACACCTGAGGTGGCATGGGTAGGAATCCAAAATTACAAGGTCTCTTTATGTCCTATGGAGAGCATATCAGATGGCACGAGATCTGATCTGGTCTCATTGTCGACAACGAACGAGCCATGTTTACGCTGATATTGCAATGCTGGTATTCGGTGACCATTTGCATCAATGGGTACAGCTGAATAGAGGCCAGAGAATGGTTTGCCCGGGGCAATCGCAAGATCAGGCTCATTCTTTGGGGTCGGGGATTTATCCGTTCTAAAAATTATACTCTTGGATGTAGGCGTAGCCAGGGCCTAGTGAGTGGGCGATTACTTGGTTTCTTTTACATTCAGAACACTGAATCCTGATGTCGCTCCACTTCTGCTTGCCGACAATGACACCCCGTGGTTCAGTGGAAACGGCAATTGCTTGCACTTAAAGTAACTTAGAAGTAGCGCATAACCAGTCGTAGTGGCACCGTCACCAACTAGAGTTCCATTCCTTGGACAAAGATTATCAGCTATCGTGCTTGTGTTTGCGGTCCTACCGCCCCGTGCTCTTCAGTATCCGGTATTATTTAGACACTACGTGACTCAGATTAACCATTTAAGGCCACCATGTGACCCTTTACTATGTCTGTCACGCGGGTTGTGTCCTCATCCAGTGCATCGTTTGTGGTGATATATTGCTTCCAGCTTCACTTCTACCATCTTGTCTAATCTGTCCGAATGCATACGCGACTAAGGAAGCCACATCTGATATGACCTGCCTGTGATAGTCTAACTTCCGACTGCAAGCTTTACATCGTTCTCATTCCCTGCAGTCTTAGGTACATCAACACCGGCCTTGAACATATACCCAATTAACCCCACACCACATGCCACCACCACTGCTTCCAAACTTCCGTCAGTGCTGAACCCCTCAGTATGCGATGGAAATGACTTCGTTGTTAGCGGAGTCACCACGCCATTGAACGCATCAATAATATAAATAATATACGAAGAAAACAAAGGGGAAAACAGCTTTTGTTGGATGTCCATGTCCTCCCCTTAACCTGGATGTAGCATGTATCCCGAGAGATCCCCCTAAGACCCAGAACATCAACCATAGCAGAGTGAAATATGATGTATTGTGTGCAATTATACGGTAACCCAGTAAATGCACGCGGTGTGATGCCCCTACGCGATTCGCTTTGAAAAGTCTGCACCCTTTTCTTCAGGCTGCAACTGCACTGTGCTGGAGGTAAGTTCATCGTTCAAACATGCAACACGACCTTAACCTTTGTTCCTTTCAGACGTCATATGCTTGCGTGCCTTGAACTACCAATTCCTACAGATTCGTCCAACATTTGAAATCAGTTAGCACCTATTTATGTGCAACTTCTGGTATTGAGCAGCCATCCATATTCCCAGTCGTTATGCTAACATTCCTTTAGTCCCTAAATTCTGACATGGATTTATTGTGGCTCTTCCCCCCACTTCCTGAATGGGCGGTACTAAAACTTTCCTAAAAACTCTGATAGCATTCATTTCCATTTTTGCCATTGCATCCTCCAAATACAATATAATACTCTCTACCCAAATGCCCGCCAGTTAACGACCCGGTCGCGCGAGCTAGCTGCGAAGGTACCTACGCTTGAACCACAATTTTGGAAACCATCTACTCAAACCCTCCTACGTCCTACCCAGCTTTATGGGCCATAACACTACCATTAATTAAGTTAACGTTGCAGCGTTCGGCCAATGCACCCCCATCATATTCAACCATGGTCATACCCGCTCGCATCGACAGCATTTAGCGAACAGTAACATCTTCATCTGAACGTCGATTGTCGGCTTTGAATTCGGGTAATGTTAGCCCACTATGCTAGTTGGAAACTGCGATCACTCCAAACTAGCCGTCATATTTGACCGCTCTCTAGTGTATCTTTTCAGCAATGTCTGCCGCGTCGAGTCCCGAACATAGACACGGCTATCACTCTGTCTCGTCTGGACGCAGCGACGTACCATACAGCACACTCGATGGATTCAAAAATACCTTTGATATTTAACGGTTCGCTTTATCATGATTTCTTCGCTTAACCCAATTACCCAACCGCCCTTAAAGCCCTTACTGACCCACCAAAGACTTCCATATATGTGGCTGTCTACGAACCGAAGTGCGGCGCTGCAGAAAATGAGTCGCGATTTCGTCACCCAACCGCGTACCCCAATCGTAGTTGACCAAATTTCTACTATTTTTCGACAGAGCTATAACATGCGCCCACGATAGCGCGAAAATCAGCCAACTATGCGCGAAAAATGCAAGTTGCTTGACACCTCGTTTTACCCTGCACTAGTTCTGTCCATGAACTAATTCTTGTAATGGTCAATATGCCGCCGAAGATAGAGCTTTACGGGGCACCCGCTACAGCATTTGCTGACTGTTATGAAAAAACCAAAATTACTAGATGCGAAGAATTCTTCAGCTGCGTCTGGCGAGAAGCCCGCTACGACGATAGAAAACTTTACGTTTGCGCAGGAGAAGACATTGTAATTATTGTCCGTTTACACTTTCGAAATATTTTCCAGTCTAATGAAGGGGAATACACATGGATATACCAACTTCGCAACAAAACTTCCTGCTGTTGTAACCGGTGAATTATGCTGACCTGCGGCAGGCATTAAAAATATGAACTCAACACCCAAATTAGACTTTAAGAATGGCACAACAGAATGAGGGCAACACGGCTTTATGGAGGGAACCCAAAGTTTTGAGTAATCACCGTTAAAGTACCTTTCACAAGTTGCATTCATTCACACTGTGTCTTCAGAGAAAATGCGGGTGTTCACTGACAGATCGGCCTCAGATATACCGACAGAACCCTCAGTTTTGGAATGAAGTGTCATTTTTCTGCTACCATGACCTTGAGGTGCCCAATGAACCAATCGACATTGTGTACTACGGTAGCACCGAGCGGTCGTAGACCTTCGGATTCGAGTAACTCGCAGCTCTGGAGGATACTCCCGGAGGCAGAGTTTCGTGTGTCGAGCCTTCATATGTTTGAGACGTTTCCGAGATTGGGGCTGGTGCCAATACCACAAATTAGCAAAAATTTATCGTTGTTTCTCCGCTTACACACTGCCCACGTGAAATAAATACTTCATTTTCGGACGTATAGTTAAACGTCGTCGCTTTGTGGTGCTTTAGGTATCACTGATTTGTGTCGATAAAACTTGCAACACACGCGTGTAGAAAACGTGTAAGTTGACGGGGGAATATATTTTGAAAAACGTGACACCTTAGGCAAAGACTGCAATTGGGTCAAACCCTTAGAAACGCTGTTGCAGTGCACTTTTGTTAGTAAAGTCCTACTAAGCCTCTCATGAACTCCTCAGGTCACAAAATGAGAGGTCGAAAAGTTGTGGCAATAGAGATATTCCGAGATTAGCGTGAAATTATGCAAAGCAGTTGGCATGAGGTTTCCCTTCTGCTATCGGGGATTTCGAGCGTGTCGCGATCGAACCCTTGCTCTTACCAGGGCTTAGAGAAAAAACTAGTTATAAAAGTTTTCATATCTCGTCTTCAATATCTTAGAGACATTTAAATGTCCCTAATTGGGGGCATCACCCACGGTCAGTACCTCAGCCAGAATAGTCGGTAGGGCAATAGCTGAACATCACGCATCCATCGACATGCGGTTGAACTAATTTCTCATGGAGCACGAAGCTTTTTTAGGGGTTTGTCGTGAGATGCTCCCCGCCATTTCCAGAATGTTCTAGTGTTGAACCATTCTGTTTCGCACTTATCTGTGGTGAATTAAATCTTGAAGCAATGACATCCAATTGCGGGAATAATGAACGGGCCATCCTCTTGAAACAGTGTCCTAGTGCGCGCCTCAAAACATGTAGACACGTCACCTGGTATGAGATAGACAAGAGCTGTTGCAACCATCTTCATTATAAGTTGAGTGGGCTTTGTCCAGCTGCTAACTCACCGACGCAATCACGGCAATTTTTATCTCACAACTCCGATTGGTTAGTGTCGTTCAAACCTGGACTCGGATCCGACGATGTACCCGGTTCTCAGCCAGCCTGATTAGGTCAATCCGAGGAAATCATAGCCCTGAAATTGTGTGGACGACAGCGAGACATAAGACCGAAAACCCAGTGCTCAACATCTGGCTGTACACATTAAGATTTCCCAGGTAGAGAACACGGTGCAAGATTAGCAGCGGCGACTGGCTCCGGACACATCAAAATCCAAATGAACCTCATCAGCAGAACGACCTAGAGTTAAGGTAGAAGTTGTCAGTCGAACCTGTGATAATCGTGCTTTTCTCCGGTCCATAGTTTCTATCTTGCTTGACGATAGCAAGCTTGGATTTAAGCCGGTCTTCGCCCACTGACTGGAAGGAGAACAAGATGCGAAACGTTCCGATCCGACCACTAAAGTCCGTTTCGGAATCAGAATAGGGGCAGTTAAGCACCAGTAGGTCTCACTCGTATATAGCTATCAGTGGGTGTATTCAGCTGAGCTTGCTGTCTGGAATCAAGACGGTCGCAAACTCGATTGTTCGAGTCCTAAGGATTCTTTGAAGATGAAACGGTCAGTAGAAGACCGCCGTCAGGGAGTTGACATCGGAAACGATATTCACATTGTGGATTTTCGAGGGGTGCATGGAAGACTCAAATAGTTTTGCGGGCCCAGCTTTCCACTTCCCACTTCGCAGGATTTAGATGCTATCGGCCACTGTTCGAGGCGTCAAAGGTAAACCTCATGTTATGTTCCTGTTTGTTGAAGGAAGTCATCTGGGTTCGAAACTTGTCACAGAAGACTCTCAAGCGGAGCGTCTGATACTGAAATAAACGCTCCTGTTGATATATTGTGTCTTACCGATCGGGCTGGAGACGGGAAATGCGGCGACCTTCCCGTACAACACCAAGACCGATTATAAGTTCGCTTATTAGGCATTGAAATAACTGGTGGCTAACTGAAGTCGGTGCCGTATTTGCTGTCATTTTCTTTCCAGATTATTTGGTGTTGTATATTTGCTCTGTTTTTCAAACGTTTCATCATTTATTGCTAAATCACTTTCTTTCGTTTCAAGCTCTCAGTGTCAAAGTTTTGGATGGATAAAGCCTAGCTTTCGTTTCGGGCCCCTTTTCCATTGTCATTCTCATTGTCGTTGCACTCCGACCCTCCTCGTACTCAACAATTTATTCATCCAAAAAAAGTTTTCTTTTCCATTTCTCATTGTCGTTGCACTCCGACCCTCCTCGTACTCAACAATTTATTCATCCAAAAAAAGTTTTCTTCGAACAATGGATTGGATCGCACATCCTGAACGATTCGATACCGGTCCCAATACTCAAGACTCGGCAGATACCTGGGAGCATTGGTTTTGTACTTTCACAAGCTTCCTAGAGTCAATCGGTTCTCATTCACCAGATAAACTGAAAACCTTGTTCAATTACGTCTCCCCTAGTGTTTACCGATTCATCAAAGACTGCAAAGACTGAATCAGTCATCGAAACCTTGCGAGAAATTTACGTACAGCCGAAAAATGAAGTTTTTGCACGGCATCTTTTGAACACTTGTAAACAGGACGGAGCTCAGAACCTTGATCAGTTTGTGCAGAAGCTTCGCAGTTTATTGCCAGACTACCGCTTTACAACCGTCAGTGCAGAACAGCATACCGATGAAGCGTTGCGAGATGCGTTTATTAGCGGACTTTATTCCAATTTTATACGCCAGAGACTGCTGGAACATAAGTCGCTGGATTTTAAAACCGCGTACGACCATGCAAAGTCCCTCGAACTAGCGCAAAAACAGTCGTTGTCGTTTTTGCCGAACACTCAACTTCCCTGTGCCACCGTATCGAACGACCCGCCAAAGTCTCCACGTTCTCAAACGTCATCGCACGAGCAGGC
>NW_008751871.1:868599-874672 GCF_000715545.1 Opisthorchis viverrini
AGGGATCTAGCCAGCTGATATGTTTGGTCCAGAGTGAGTTCGCTCTGTGCTAGAAGTTTCTCGCGGATGGACGTGGACACCAGGCCGTTAATTATAGCATCACGCACGCACTCATCTTGATATTCAGTTGCAGACACAGATTTAAACTCACAGTCTTCGGCTAATGATTTCAGTTTTTGTACGAACTGATCGACATCTTGTCCACTGTCCTGCTTGTAGGTCTGTAGCAAGTAGCGTGCATATATGACATCTTTTGGACGGACATATGATTTCCGTAACGTGTCGATTGCAGATTCATAGTCGGTGTGATCAGCAATGTGATCGTATACTAACGGATCCAGAAAGTGGATGAGAGTTTCAAGTTTGTCGGGTTTAGAAGATTCGACGGTTTTCAGATAAGTTTCGAAGGTACGAAACCAGTGATCCCAGCGTTTTGCTGCATCTGCGGAGTTTGGGTCAGCGTCGAGGAACCGACGTCGTAGTTGCGGGTCCATTGTGTTCTTAGACAAGTAAATTGAGACGTTTAGTAAGAGTCCGAGAACGAGTTAGAACAGAGTCCAGGTTTTCGAGAATAAGCAACGTTTTACTTGTCTAAGAACAAGCGTACATGAGTTGCAATGTACATACAAAAGTTCAGTACGAGTATATATGGTAAGTATAAGAATAGGCATACAAAAATCATGACACAGAGCAACCGCGAAGTATTATTTGCCAGCACAGTTCTTTGTCCCTCTCCAACCCCTTTCCACCGCAATAGCAAACTTCGCTAGGTCACCCGATTGTCAACTATCTTGCCGATATACCTTGTCCATCCCACTGCCCATAAGCAATCCAAATCCACAAGATCCTTTCTACGTAGGAGCTTTCAACGTCCATACTGTCAAATTTGTAAACAGATAAGGCTTTCCCATACCTCATACTCTGTTAAGATTGATGCACGTTGTGTATCGGAAACACATACGAGGCCCAAGCGTGTTCATACATCTTAAGACTCCAAGGACAAACTAAGGTTCAATAAGCTTTACGCTCTGTGCTCCCGGTGATCCAGAAGCAGTGGCTGGTAAAATATATGACGTGGGAGTTACACACAACCCCGTAACTGGAGGCGCTTTGCTGGATTGGATTCCAGTGGACACCATTCGTCTACCCAGCTCAATCAAACTCGATCTTACTCGACAGAAAAACGGTACCTGTTTGCAGTGTCGGAATATGCCCAAATAAGTGCAGTTCTGAATACCAGGAAGAGCACTTTCTACCCTCATTTATCCGGGCTCGCCCACCAAGCTATAAGAGCTGACCTTATAATCCTCACGGGCTATATGAATTCCCTCAATGAACATACTGGATCGTACTGTGGTATGAAGGTTTGTGCCTAAGTGAAATAGAGCTACAGTGTGGGATCTCCATCCGTCATACCAGGTCAGTGGAAGAAGTCCGACGAACGACGTCACGAAGAGACCGGATCTTGCGATGGTGTGACGGTTTGCAGACCTCGGCGACCCATTGGGCTACACTGGAGGGTATCCCCACGGCACTCAAAAAGTCTCTCATACCAGGTTGGTTAATGGTCAGAGGTCTGACGAACACAGCATCCTGGCCCTCCAGGTTGGGGGGCGAATTATTACGTAGAAACGGTAATGAATTCACATTTCCTGTCAAACACCGCTGCCTCGTGGTTAGGCTTTTGAGCCTGATCGTCCTCCTTTCTAGGTGAGGGCGCCCTGACAGTAGCCCAACCAAAGTACAACCATGAACTGCACATATACAAAAAAAAACTCATGCCACATCAACTGTCGTGTGCTGCCACCAGCCGGGTCGCCTTACTCGAAGATGCACCAGGGCGGGTGAGCGAAAACAGACTACTGCTGACGCCTACCTTCTTTCTCTTTCACATACTTTTCCCCTCTCTCTATCCCATTAATAACTTACTCCTTGTAGGCCCAGCACTTAGGACTGATGACTACGTTCATCATGCATTGATGCATGATCGGCTTCGTGCGCAGCATCTGCTTGTCACAGCGCCGAGATCCCCAGGTATCTCCAAGTCAATTTTCAATCCGGATACCCAGTCTCTCTGGCCGCCTTCAATGTCCACAGTCTGAAGCAAGCAGAACAACAAGCTGCTCTTGCACTCACACTGGACTCGCTTGGCATTGATGTGTGCTGTGCCTCAGAAACGAGAATTCGAGATGCAAGCACAGTGATTGAGTTAACTCCCCGTCAGTCTCCACTCGCTTCCGGTGATCCAGAGGCTGCTGCGGTGGGATGTGCAGGAGTTGGTATCGTCCTAAGTCACCGGGCGGAAGTATCCTTGTTTGACTTGATACTTGTTGATGGTCCCCTCTGTGCGGTTCGTCTAGCAACATCTGTGAGTCCCACGTGAGTCTCACAAGCGGAAGTTGATAGGTGCCTGTTTATTATGTCTGCCTACGCCCCAATTGACTGCAACTCTGACGCCGTCAAAGGCAAGTTTTACGACGCCCTAAATGCCCTTTTGGGGCGAGCTAAAAGCTCAGACATCGTGGTGGTTGCCGGAGATATGAACGCACAGGTGGGCCGGCTTAGCGTATTTGAGACTCAGGTAGGAGGTCGACATGGATTGGACCCGGTACATACGAACAATGGTGAACGATTGCTTCAGCCGTGTGCCGACCGCAGGTTGTTTTTATGTGGTGCTAACTTCCGAAATAGCCGACGTCGTCTGGCCACATGGTATCTTCCAACGGCGTACCGGCCACAAACTCAAATTGACCACATTGACATCAGTTACCGATGGCGCAGGTCAATAACGGACTGCCGGTCGTTTTGGAGCACATGTAGATTCTGACCACGCACTCGTCCGGAGTCGCTTCCCTCTACGTTTTCAAGGCCCGCGTAAGCTGCGGACAAATCTCTTGGCAACTGAAATACTGACAGATCCTGATATTAGACGAACTTACCAAAATCGTCTTTCAGAGTCTCTTCCAAATGCTCCACCATCAGATGCGAAATCACACACTGGGACGATATTGCCGTCCGTTTGCAAGGTGCTTGAAATTCCGCCTGTAGCACGTAACCAACAGACCCACTCAAACACTATTCAAATCTCGGAGATAGTAGTGTTGAACACTGACGCTTCACTGCCGTACAACCATGTTTCAGTTGAAATACGTATTGTAAAGAAAAGATTAAAGGACAGGGAAGGGATTCAGTACCAGCTTACTACGATCATTCCGAAGTGCCTACACATCCAGACATTCACTCAGGCAATCTGGATAGAAACTGACGACAACGCCACTGACATCAGTTGGCAGCCTTAGCTGGCAGCATCTCTAACTAGGCGCAGTGGAGATTACGCGGTCCCCATCCCGGATGGCGAGGAGAACCGACAGCACCCAAGCATTTCGTAGTCTCCTTCATACTCCTCTGCCAAGTCAAGGGTTGGCCACCTCTCTAATTCCACCACTCTGAAGTGGACACGGAAAACAGCACTCTCTTCGGCAAACGACGTTTCAGTATACGCAATACGTGACCTAACCAACTCAGTTTCTGGTGCTGGACGCATTCTTCAATGAGTGCCCGTAGCACAACCGAAAACTCGCTTCTAATTGCCTCACCACGGATACGCCGACAATAAACCACACGAGCTATGGTTATGAGACAACGATTGTCAAACACCTGAATGCATCTCAGCTCCGCTGCTCGAACAGGCCGAGTCTCACACTCATACAAAACAGACCGCAGTGTAGCCTGATACACATGTTGCTTGAGATTTGAGGATACACTACTCTGACGGCATGTCTCAAATTAGCAAACGCGACCCGGGCCTTGCAGATTCGTGCATTGACCTCATCTGCCACACTACAATCAAAACTAATACAACTTCCATGGTATGTAGAACGCCCCACAACTTCCAGTGTTTCTCCCTGGATCGTAAGTGGCATGTTCCGTGACTGCATGTCCAGGAGCATGACCTTACATTTTGTGGGTGCAAAGTCCATACCAAAGGACGTGATGACTTTGGTTAGTTCATCCAAAAACACTTGCACCTTCTCCTCCTCTTCGAAGATAAGAACGATGTCGTCTGCATAATCCAGACGACAAGGTTTTCGTCACAGGCCATTTGAAAACCAGGGTTTTGGAGACCCTCCAGCGTTCGTCTCATTATTTCACCGATCACGGAGTTAAAAAAGAATGGAGAGTGGGCATCCCTGACAGACACCGCTTTGTGTACGGAAGCTTTTGGATAGCTCTACGTACACTCTCACGCGTCCGGAAGTCTGAGAATACAAAAAACGTATTATGTTTACAAACTTCCAGGGTATTCCTTGGTAGGCAAGCGGGCCAAGGAGAACAGACCGGTCAACCAAGTCGAATGCGCCTTGGAAATTAATAATTACTAAAACTGTGGGTCGTTGGTACGTATGGCGCTTTTTAGTACCTGACAGTGTGAAGATTTGGTCGACGCAACCTCTTCCAGACCGGAACCCTGCTTGCTTTCTCGAGTCAGAGATATATGAGCCACCATAAGGCGACGAAGCACAAGTGATGCCAGCAGTCTAGTTACGACTGGGGTTAAGCTCATCACACTGTGGTTGCTATGACAACCTGGCAGTGTCCTAGCCCTCGTGCAACCTTAGGGTGGCATGGCAGTTAGGCACCGAAAGGGTGTTACAGCTCATCACACTGTGGTTGCTACACTAACTGCGAGTCCTGCTTTTGAAAATGAGCACTATAACCGACTAAGTCAGTTGTCTGGAGCAGTTCCGTTTTCCCAAATGCAAGCGAGCATATTAGACGGGTGCTGATTGGGGATTTCACTCCTCTTCTTTGAATACTGCGGGTGGAAGGTCATCAGGACCAGAAGTCCGGTGGCGCTTGAGAGAGTAGATGCAATCATACACCTCCGAGGATGTATGGGGCTTCACATTCACCGTCCATGGTTCTAAGTCAATTGTGGGCTCCAGAAGAGTAGCAGCTGGTGACGATGATAAGTTGCTTTACGTATTCTGTTCACCGGTGTGGGCGTTCTCTCACTCATGATGATTTTACTCACAAGAGGTTTCCGGGGACCGGTCGAACGGATCAGTTCAAATTATACTCCGGCATTACCGGCTTTCTGGACCTCTTCTATTACCTTGGTTTTCTGAGTCTACTAGAATTCACGGGCAGTAAGCACGCTTTGCTTCAGTTGACCCCTGAAAGTTCGTCGCGTCAAGTGGGTTTCGGCACCAGATGGGATATGCATATACGATGCCATCGTAATGTAAGCGATGTTAAATAATCTAAATAATTCTGTCTCATTGTTTGGTATACGCCCCACATTTGCAGAGCTTAGAGTGCCACTGCAAGACTGGATGAGCTCGAACCCTAAGCTCTTGCTTGCGGGTGAGCCAATAGACGTAGTAGTTACATTTGCTTACCTGTAAAGCTATCACTTCCCGCAATCCAGTCACAGACGATATTTCCATCCGGATTGGGAAGGCCAGAGTAGCTCTTGTGAGGCTGTACCACGTGTGATTCGCAGGCTTATCTGTAGGGAGAGTCGAATTTATAATGCTACTGTGGGTCATATAGCTCTTGCTACGCGTTGAGGATGTCAAGATACTTCTAGTATTTCGTCATCGATGCCTTCAGAGTTTTGTCCGAGTCTGGTTGGGACAGTGGATCAGTAAGGCTGAAGTACATCGAATGGTGTTAGGGGAAAATTATCCTCCTACGATAGATTAACTGATCACAATCCATAGGTTGTCCAGGCTTGGTCACGTAATTCATATACCGGTCAACCGAATTCCCCAGAAAGCCCTCTCACACAATTACGCGTAGGACAGAAACGAGGGAGGTTAAACAGTGATTTGGTAGCAAAGTATGAATGCCATTACCAACAAACTCAGCTGTGCTGGTCATTGCCGTTCCCCTGGATGGGGATCTCGAAATGGAACACACCATCAAAGTCACAGACAGCAACATCAGTTTTGGCAATGATGCTTCTTTGAAGTACATACGCAGTTTGTCCAATTATAATTGAAGACTAAGAACTGCCTAAACATCCAAGTCCTCAACCAAATGTTGTGTACGACGAGGGTCAGAGTGC
>NW_008751871.1:877384-923674 GCF_000715545.1 Opisthorchis viverrini
GCCTGTTTCAGTTTCGTCGCATACCCTTCAGTGTCACAAACGGTGTTGCTTGTTTTCAGCGAACTATTAACAATATCATTACGACTGAAAAGCTGAAAAGCACGTATGCCTACATAGACAATGTCACTATTTGTGGCAAGACCCAAGAGGAACACGATCTCAATCTCCAATCATTTTTGAGAGCTACGAGGAAGTATGGGATCAGTCTTAATGATGACAAAACAGTCACTTCTTCAAAAGTCATCCGCCTCCTAGGTTATGAGGTTTCAAATGGTGTCATTAGACCAGACCCTGAACGCATGGAACCCATTCGTCAGTTACCTCTTCCGCGTACTACCACGGAAATGCAACGTGTCATCGGTATGTTTGCATATTACGCTCATTGGATAACCTCATTTTCCGACAAAATCAACAAACTGGTAAAGAATAAAACTTTCCCCCTACCTGCCGACGTCGAGTTGGCCTTCGACAACCTAAAGAACGAACTAGAAAATGCTACACTAATTACAATAGATTATAACGAGCCTTTGGTTGTTGAAACGGATGCCTCCGATGTGGCTATAGCCGCATCCCTAAGCCAAAACCATCGGCCGGTAGCTTTTTTTCTCGAGGACACTCAATCCGAGCGAGAAGAATCATTCTGCCATCGAGAAGGAGGCCTACGCTATCGTTGAATCCATCAGGAAATGGCGGCACTATCTACTCGGAAGACCCTTCAAACTGACCACCGATCAGCGTTCAGTCACATTCATGTACGGCGGTGGACAGAAGAGTAAAGTGAAAAACGACAAGATACAACGATGGAGGATTGAGTTGTCCGAGTACAAATATGATGTCATATACCGACCTGGCAAGGACAATCATGTCGCAGACACCCTGTCACGAAACGTATGTGCTTCCATGGGGAGCAATAACCAACTCGGAGAGCTCCATAACTCCCTCTGCCATCCAGGCATTACCCGTATGTTTCATTTTGTGCGTTGCAAGAATCTCTCCTACTCCGTCGACGATGTCAAGCGCGTCATTTCCTCCTGCAAAGTGTGTGCTGAACTAAAGCCAAGATTCTGGAAATCCTCTGGTAGACTCATTAAAGCAACACAACCTTTTGAACGTCTGAGTTTGGATTTTAAAGGTCCTTTGCCATCTAATACACGCAACCGCTACTTACTCACTATAATTGACGAGTTCTCTAGATTCCCATTTGCATTTGCGTGTGCGGATATGACCTCGGCAACTGTGATTGACTGTCTCACACAGAT
Source organism: Opisthorchis viverrini (assembly GCF_000715545.1). Lineage (NCBI taxonomy): Eukaryota > Metazoa > Platyhelminthes > Trematoda > Opisthorchiida > Opisthorchiidae > Opisthorchis > Opisthorchis viverrini. The sequence continues at coordinate 878,644 of NW_008751871.1, forward strand.
CTTCTGTCTGTTCGGAATGCCAGCCTATATCCATTCCGACAGAGGCTCATCGTTCATGTCGTCTGAGATCAATAGCTTTCTTCTGGAGAAAGGTGTTGCTATGAGTCATACATCAGCTTATAATCCACAGTGTAACGGTCAAGTTGAGCGTCTCAACGGTACTCTCTGGAAAACAATAAGCTTAGCGCTGAAATCTCACAATCTCCCGCCTTCCCGTTGGGAATCAGTACTCCCTGATGCTCTACACAGCCTCCGATCATTGTTATGTACAGTCACTAATTGTACTCCACACGAACGTTTGTTCCAATACGCACGTCGATCAACATTTGGAATATCGTTGCCATCTTGGTTGACCACCCCTGGTCCAGTTCTGCTGCAACGAGGTGATAGGTCATCCAAGTACCAACCACTAGTAGAAGAAGTTGACCTTCTGAACTGCAACCCACACTACGCACACATTGCTCATCGAGACGGAAGAGTCGAAACCGTGTCCCTTCGCCGTCTAGCCCCAGCTGTTCAGAGTACAACTGACAATGTTCTCAATCTGTCTGAATCCAACGAGGATACCGAACACCCAGATACGACTGAACTAACCGGACGCCAGCCCGATAGCTCTCAAGCATCGGAATCTTCTTCTGTACCGTCTTCCGAACACCAACCGAGTTATCCTTTGATTCTAGAACAACAGCGACGCATTCATCCTTACAGTTTGAGGAACAGAGAAGCTTGATTCAGTACATCACTTCCTGTCTACGTCAGCTCATATGTGCCTGTTCAAACACTGTCGGGGTGAATGTCATGATTTTTGTGTGCTTATTCTTATACTTACCATATATACTCGTACTGAACTTTTGTATGTACATTTCAGCTCATGTACGCTTGTTCTTAGACAAGTAAAACGTTGCTTATCCTCGAAAACCTGGACTCTGTTCTAACTCGTTCTCGGACTCTTTCTAAACGTCTCACTCAGGCTGAGGAACGGAGTTTGGTTGAGGTACTCCACCTTGAGCCATTGACTCAGGAATCCAACCCAAAAGTAAAATAAATCGTTCAGCTGTAACACCCTTTCTGTGTCTAGCTGCCACGCCACCCGAAGGAAGCACGAGGGTTTGGATCGTCATCATCATCAAAGACAGCAACATCAGTGTTGGCACTGATGCTTCACTGCCGTACAACCATAAGGTTCGTCTAGCTATATATATATATAATTATATTCAAAGCCCTATAGTGAAAATAAGAGAAAAAAGTGGGGGAGTGGAAGGGACCTAGTGCTAGCCTATGTCAAGTATTCTGAGGTGCCTACACATCCAGCCACTCAATCAGACAACCTGAAAAGAAACTGACAGCACGAACATCACTGACATCGAATAGCCGCCATTGCTTGCAACATCTCCAGCCAAACACAGACGGGGTCATGGAGACCCCGTCCTGAAAGGCGTGAAACACCAACAACACCCAAACTCTTCGTGATCTCCTTGACGCCTTTCTGCCAAGTCATGTGCTGTCCGCCTCGCGGTTTTCGCCATCCTGAGGGAGGCACGGGGAACAACACTCGTCTCGGTAGACGGTGTTTCGGCATGCGTAGCACATGACCGAGCCATCGCAGTCGATGATGCTGGATGTTTTCCCGGATTGAGGTGCCTTCAGCAAAACCAAATATCCGTTTTCTAATCGCCTCGTTACTGACACGCTGACGCCATCCACAACCAGCCACGCTTCTGAGGCATCGGTGGTCGAAAACCTGAAGACGCCTCACATCATCTACCCGAAGAGGCCATGTCTCGCACCCATACAACAACACAGCCCTTACTGTAGCCTGGTACACACGACCCTTAAGATCCAGTGAGATGCCTTTTTGACGCCACAAGTGACGCAAATTAGCAAACGTGATTCGAGCCTTTGAGATTCTTGCACTGACTTCATCAGACACACTTCCGTCAGAGCTAATACAACTACCGAGGTATGTAAAGTTTTCCACAATCTCCAGTGGTTCTCCTTGAACTGTAAGGGATATGTTCGCAGATGGCACGTTCTGAAGCAGGACTTTGCACTTTGAAGGTGCAAGGCGCATGCCAAATGATGGTATGATGGCGGTCAGTTTATTCAACAGGGCTTGTGCTTCGCTAAGGTCTTCAAAGATGAGGGCGATGTCATCTGCGTACTCCAGATCGACAAGGCTCTCGCCAGCAACAATTTGAACACCGGGGTTTTGAAAACCGTCCAGTGTTCGCCTCATTATTTCATCGATGACGAAGTTGAACAAGAATGGGGAGAGTGGACATCCTTGTCTGACACCACGTTTTGTAGGAGAGCTTTTGGAGAGCTCACCATACACCCTCACCCGCCCAGAAGTATGTGAATATAGAGATCGGATTGTTTACAAACTTCTGGGGCATACCCTGTTGAGCAAGTGTAGTTAACAGAACTGATCAATCAACAGAATCGAACGCACCCTTGAAGTCAAGGAATACCAGGATTGTGGTTCGTCTGTACATGTGGCGTTGCTCTAACACCTGACGGAGTGTGAAGATGTGGTCAACGCAGCCTCTACCCGGTCGAAATCCCGCTTGATTCTCACGAGTCAAAACTTCGCGTGCCACCATGAGACGACGAAGAATCAATGACGCTAGAAGCCTTGTCACAACAGGCGTCCAGCTAACACCTCTGTGGTTGCTACATTCACTGCGAGTACCCTTTTTGAAAATAGTTACCACTGTCGATTCACCCCAGTTGTCTGGGACGGTCTCTTTCAGATACACCCAATTAGGCTAGACAGGCACTGGCTGAGGAATCCACCGCCATCCTTGAAAAGAGCAGGTAGAAGGTCGTCAGGCCAGCAAGCACGATGACGAGACTTGGATACCGCCAGGTTGCCCAAGCCTAGAACAGGGAAAGTCTAGAGGCGGAAGTCGGGTTTGAATTACGGACCTTCCGATCATTAAATTCGCGCTCTAACCACTGAGCCATCTCGCCGCGCAAGGCATTTGGCACCGGAGTGTTCTTCTTGGATCCTACCCTACTAATTATCAGACTCCACGTAAAACACGGCTTACTCGTCAACCATGAAGTCAGGTGTACGTGGAAGGCTAAGGAAGTGGAATGGGCGCTTCACGCCGGGAATGCGTGACGATTACTTCGATTAATCAGTGTGTCGCCGGAAGCCGCCGATGAGCGAAACAATCAATGTTCATAGTGGTGTGAGTTTAACAAGGAAAGGTAGTTTGGCCGCTGAGCCGAGCAATTTGACGAACAGTTCTCGCGTCTTCCTGTCAAATTTTCGCGTCTCCATCGTCATCATCGAGAGCATTCAAGCTTCATGAAGACCCTCGCTCGGAAGTAGGCCAGAGTCATTTTCATCATGGGAGGCGAGTCAGTGGTAGCACCCAAACTTTTCGTAATTTCTTTCATACCCGTCTTTCAAGTCTAAGTTCAACCACTGATCTGCTTGCGAGACAACTGGTACGGAAAGCAACATTATCTTCGGCGAATGATGGTTCGGCATGCGCAATACATTGTCTGACCACCACAGCTTCTTTTACTGGACATATTCTTCGAATAAGATCTCCAGTGCACAACTAAACAATGGTTTTTCCCCTGCTAACAGAACCTTCTCTTCTCACTCAGTTTCATTCTCGGTTGTTACATAGATCCATTGACTGACCAACCACCAAACAGTATCCATATGAAACGTTTTTGTGGGTTATTGCACGAGCACTTTCATGTTTTTTTAGCTGCCCAACGGCACAAGTCATGAACACGGAGCTAGAAAATCTGTTTATCAACAATTCCATTGAAGTTCTTCAAGAACTATTGAGAAAGCGCAGGTATTCTCCTCTCGTTGCCTTTTCCACACACGCAGGAGTGAAGTTGAAAAAAAGAAGGACGAGTTACGTAGCCTAGTAGGCGAGCGTCATAGAGATGTGATCGAGGCCTCGGACACGATACAAGCAATGAAAGATCTATCATTTACGGTGAGGTTTTCCACTTCGTTCTGACTGCATTAGGTTGCGAACGCCACAAGAACCCTCGCTAATCACTACAGTCGCCTGACTGCTTCCTTTTCATCAGATTATGAGTAGGTGGATATCATTTCAAACTTACCCATCAGTGAAACTACTTCGAAATGTTCAGCAGACTTCTTGATTGCCGCCCATGTGAAGTCTCTTTTGGATATCCCAGAACTGGTCAGTGCGTGTTCCACGCGCTTATTACTTTCTTGCATTCCTAGATATGGAATCACATGGATTCCGGTGACCATACATCTGCAGCCATACTATTTTTCCTAGGGCGGCACGTTTCCGCCCGACTACATTTGAGTAGCGAACTCCTCTCCTCCGATGTCGACGTGCATGTTTTAGTAAAGAGGCTGTGGAACTCGCTAGCCCAAATGGAGGTTGCTGTGTTAAGCGCATGCCGGCGCAGGCTTTCGGCTCCTCCTTCCACATCTCAGGTATTCGCACAAAGGTTATAATTGTTATTGGCTGTAGGAACTGTGTAATTCCCTAACAGCCCTGTTGTTACTGGAGAACTCGTCGCTAGACCAAGCCTTGACTGAGTATCTAAAAGGTCGAAAGGTTAGTTTCTGCTGTCTTTCCATTTCCCAAATTTTGTTTTGGCAGTAGTTGATCTCACCGAGTGTAAATGTATTGATTTCGTCTTTAGTCTCTTCAGTATGCTTCCGCATCAGAATTCAATCACAGGCGATTGAAAATTTTCTTACTGCACCACCGGTGAAGGCTCCCAATGTAGACTGGTCTTTTCAGCGTATGCACACGCCAATTGGGTGTTTATGTAGATTTTTACCGCTTTTCTTTCATCCCGAGAGTCGATGTCTTATCTTTAGACAGCGTTGATTTACTTCAAGTAGATCATATTCATGTGTTTGTGTGTGAGTGACGTCTGCTGTTGCAACAGGATGCCTTTGCACCCTCACCCATGGCAGCGGTTGAAATTGTCATCGGAGAAATTCCCCGTGTGGTGTACTACTCTGCAGACATTCTTACCCTGCTGATGGGGGCCCTAAATCCAGGGACAATGGAAGATGTGCTCGTTTCCGTGATGTTATCTTAATCCAGCAGCCTGTACAATCAACAAAAAATTAATATATCGCTTATAGAAGTGCGTACGACGCTATCCTTAGTACAGTTTTCCCGTGGATTGATCATATTCTCTGATGAAAACCTTACTGTTTCTGACATTTTTATCACCGATGTATACTAAAAACCGCCTATCTATCGTGCAACAAGTTTTGAATACCAAACCAATGCTTCGCAAATTTCCAGTTCAAATGCGGCTCCCATCAGTTCCACCTCTGTCGTTGTCACCATGCGAAATCCCCGAACCGGCTAGGAATTAGACTGAGTTCCGTTTTTGTGTGGATTTTTGTAAGATTGACCGTCGCACACTTACAACGGGATTTTCCCACCTTTTCATTGTCACTCTACACCACTGAAGCCGTGGTGTGTGTCACGGTCACACCTCTCGAGCAGGTCTCTCTCTTGAGTGTTAACCTTTTATTCTAATAAGCACACTATCCACCTATTGTACTCTCACAGTTGGCCTTGGAGCACATTCTCGCCACTAGCCACACAGAAACCCTCCAACTGGATGGTGGTAACGCAAGTGGTGCGCCACCTCTTCCACTAAAAAAGCAACTGGCTCTTGTGGGAAAGTTCCTAATGTCTGCACTGGAAACAACTGAATATCTTTTTCTTGATGACGGAGTGGATACTATCTCTCCTGTGGAACGTTTGGGGGCACTCAGGCGTGGTTTCCTCAAACTCCAAGAATGGAAGCTAAAAGGTACGATTATATTAAACCTCTTTGCCGTTTAACAATGCCATGCTTACGTTTCTCAGTAGACCTTTGATTTTCGCGTTTACTTAGTCATTTTTAAAAAATTCTTCTGTTAGATGTTCTCCTAAACCACTGAAAAATTTGCCGCCAGGCGTTCTATTTTGTTTGGTTGAAATTCGTTCTGGAGTTATTCTGGAGTTAATGCGCATCTACGGTTCTCAGTAAACTGGAAACAGGAATTTCACTGAATAGAACACATTTTTTTACAGTTTAACTGATCATCTTGGAATGACTGAACCAACGAGGGCGTTAAACTATAGGATTTTTCCACGCAGCCTCAAGTATCGAGCCACATCCGGCACACTATCTGATTCCGCTCGAAGAACATTTATGAACGTCGTACTGTTTTCGGTCTGTGCTCTTTACTTGATCCCACGAACTCTGTGTTCTACTCGGTCGGCTTTGTTGCCGAGGTTTTCTGACAACTCAACGGTTTGATCTCCATGCAAAAAATCCTAATCAATGTCCACCTAACCCAGTCGTTTGCCCATAACTGCCATGTGGCATAGAATCAAGCCTATTTCTTGTTGGCCGGTTGGTCTCTCAAACTCGAAACTTGAAACCCTCCCATTTGGAGACGGACTTGTATCGTTTGGTGAGCAACCAACTGCACACTGGTGCTGTCAACTTGGTGGTTGACGAGACGTTCTGGCACCGATAGCTAGACTCGGTCAAACGGTCAGCTACAAGTGATTTCGCACTCAACAGTCCCCTACTTTTGTGCTTTTAATTTTTTAGGAAGGGAAACTTTTTTAATAGAACAATCTCGACTTTCAGGATTCATTTGTTGCTTTCGGTGTTGTATTAGTCCAGTTTGTGTTGAGTGTACCATCCAAATCAGTGGTTTCTCCTACTCTTGTCTGCATTATTTCTCAATGTGAATTGAAGTTGCGCTCTCTCCACTTTTTTATCCTTCATTAGGTGCTACTTGGTTGGTTGGTGATCGGTTGTATTCGCACCTGCCGCCCGAAGTGATCAATTTTCGTCTCTTTAGTGCCACGTGCAGTGCAAGTCGATCCGCATCGAGCTATGAAGGCCCAATCATGGATCTTCCTTTGTTACTCCTTGAGGAACGTGTTTGTGCTTGGTGGTCTGAGTATGTCTGTCTAATTCGCAACTAAACACCGGATTTTACCTTCTTTCGTCTCTCCTTAGCACCGTCTTTGTTGTCACCCAATGCGATCAGTAGGGGGACCTGACAGATTTATTGTTCACCTGTTAATGGGTTCATTTAGCTTCGTGCCTCGGATTGTGCTATTTGAATCACATCTATACCGCTGACTGAACATATCAGTGTATTGCGGTGGCTTGCAACCATTTCATTTCGCGACCTCGCTTTGTATTTGTTAGGTGGTTGACTACCCCGCCCTTCTGGCCAATTGTTTACCCTGGTAGTTCAGCACTCGATAAAATTGTCATTGAGTGTTCTGGTCCCCTTGGTATCAGGCATAGACGTGAGAGTTGCTAGAGTTTTCATTTCATCAGTGGATTCTTCAGGTGCATTTTACCCATCATTTTGTCACTCATTTTGCAGCACAGCATTCAATTATTCAAACGGTCGACTTATTTGGCACCGCCTTGCGATACTCCTTTGTATTTCTCTCGCGTCACGGCCCGGATGGGCGACGTCATAATGTTCTTTTGCCTAATGGTTGCATCACAAAGATTGTTTTGACTTGTTGAGCCTGGCTGTATGACTGGTTGTACCATAAATGCTGGCTCTGGTGTTTCTTGTGGTGCTGAACTTTCATTAGTTTGGACTTGGACACTCGAGGTGACGGTCACCAGCCGTCGTTTGCCGAGGCCTTGTCTTGACCCAGTTAATGATGTCAAAAACCCAGTCCCTCACAAATGCGCAGGTGCAACCCGCGGGGCAAATCCGAAAGTCGATGCGGTTGGTTATAGTTAGACACGAAGATTGTGGCAACGGAAGATTAGGCAGATGATTTCAGAATTCTTCATGTACTTAGTAATTCGATATTTCGGAACTCAGTCTCCGGGACCTCCAGATCAGCGCTGGAACAGTTGTGGCGACTTCATTAGATTTTGTTTGACAACTGGTTAACTTATACTAAGTAATGAGCGTTTTCATTTGTGACGAGTTCCTAAACGAGGTAGTTATCGTGAAGGATACACTACATTCACTTCGAAATTTTGACGACAGACTCAATCATGAATAGAACTAGTCTAGAGTAGGAATATGCTGACCAACATGGGATACAAGCAAACTATCCAGAAAGTCAAGCTGCTTATAGGTTTTTTGAGATCTACTTTAGATTTAGCAAGAAGACGCTATCTTCACCCGAAACAGCAATATCACTGTTGACACTGATGCTTCACTGCTGCATGAGCCCAAGGTTCATTTAATCGTATTGAAAGGCCTAAGATCAAAAAAGCGGAAATGGTGGATGAAGCTAGAGCCTGAGGACAGCCTACTGCAAGCACTGAGCTGCTTACACTTCCAAACACTCGATCAGACAATTTGGAAAGTAACTGAAAGCACGAATGCCACTGACATCGATTAGTCACCATTTATTGCTATGTCTCCAGCCAAACGCGGTGGAGGGGTCACGCGAACTCTATCCTAGAAAGCGGACCACACCAACAGCACCTGAACTCTTCGTAATCTCCTCCACCCTCTTTCCGCAGCGCAGTTTGCACTCAGCGAGTCAAAGGGAAAAAACCGCTTGTCTTGTGTGTAACCGAGCAGACCGACCTTCCGGGTTTGACAAACTGACAGCCTATGATTCACTTTACCCCGTCACCAAATTGTTCTTGAGTGGACTTGGCTTGACTCAACCGCATACTTCACCATTCGCTGGACTGTTTCATGGTTGCAGTACTCAGTTCAATTAAATTTGAATTTATCAGGGAGGCGGCAGTTGCCCACCTGACTAGGTTTACTGGTTAGTGTTTTCGTACTCCGTTGCCATACATTGTGCACCTCTCGGTCGCTTCCACTCAGCACAGAGCTGGGTGAAAAGAGCTTTGTGAGGCAGATGGTCTTCTGGAATTCGAAGTGCAAGTCCTAACCAGCGCAACCTATTAAGTGTGAGTAATTCGTCCATCGCGGGAGAGTTCCTTCTTCCTAAGACCATGTAGCGTACCTCAGAATTACCAATCCGACGTTCCCATCAGACCTGACCAATGCTGCGGAGACACCGATGATCCAACACTGACATCCTCCGTATGTCCTCTGCGCGTGGGTGCCACGTCTTTGATCCATAAAGCAGTGTGGATCGCACCACAGCAGTGTAAACTGTTCCCTTGACAGACACCCCCGTCAGGTTGGCGCTATGGCTGTCGGAGTTTGGCAAAAGCTGCCCTGACCTTTCCGATTTGGGAATTAATCTCTCTCCAGCCAATCCACCGGAACTTATACAGCTCCGCAGGTAAGCAAATTCATCTACCACATAGATTGGTTCACCTGCAAGCATGAGGTATGAGTTTGATCGCACCCAGTCTTGTAGCAGCACTTTACAGGTGTGAAGCACATGCCAAACTGTGCGACAGTTATTCAAGTTATTTAAAATCGTTTGCATTTGGGCAGTATCTGGACCAAGGTGGGCAATATCGTCTGCATACATAATTTCAGTGAGGGGACGTCCCGGAGAACATTTCGACCTCCGAGGTTTCAGAGGTGGGCGGAGAAATTTCAAGCAACACAAATAAGAGATTTGAAGAGGAAGGTGGGAGAGGGCAGCCTTGTTTTGCACCACTGGACGTGGTGAACTCAGGCGAAAGCTTGCCGTATGCTCGTACGTAGGAGTTCGCATACAGTGTTCCCATAAGGGATACAAATTTGGAAGGGACACCTTTGATCTCCAGGCACTGCCAAAGTCGGAATCGGAGACAGCTTTCAAAACGAGAAAAACGACCATCTTGGGACGTTTGAAGGAGTTGTGCTGTTGGAGAATTTATCTCAAGGTAAAGATATCGTCGACGCACCTTCGGCCTGGCGAAACTCAGATTGATCCTCACGAAACTCCCAATAATCCATCAACCTGCGCAAAATAATGCCAGAGAGCACCTTGGATGAGACGGATACCAGGATGGTCTTTAGATGACGTTCTTGCGCCCTTTGAAAACTGGGATGACGGTCCAGGAGCTCCATTCTGCAGGTATTCCGTTTTTATTCTAAGTCTTCTGTAGTATGGTTGTCATACTGTTCACCAGGACCTCGCCATTTTCCTTGAATAGCACGGGATGCAGACCGTCCGGGCCAGGTGCCTTGTTGCGCTCCAGTACTGAGATCTCCCGCTGGATTTCGGTTGCTGATGCTGGGTTGGTGTCAATGTTCCATTCGGGCCTGCTTGGTTCTATCAGCGGTTGTGTTGAAGGAGACCATGTGAACTGTTCTTGGAAGTGCCCAGCCCACCGCTCAAGACGGCGATTGAGGGAGTAGATTGCTTTTCCATCTTATTTCGCATATTGTCTCACTGACACCTGCCTTCCTTTGACCCATTGATCGGACCACTTGAAACGGAGCGCGGCTGTTGCCCGCAGTGAAAGCACTCTCCATCTCCTGAGCCTTCGAAATTTACCAGTGTTCTCCGTCATTCTTGAAGTTACTGATTATCCGGTGTTTGAGGGTCTGCGTTCGCCATGAGAGTCGCTATTGGCTGGTATAGCCTTCCTGACAGTATTAAGATCTACTGATCTCGAAGATATCCGGTGTTCAATAAGTTGAGTCAGATGGGCTGGTCAAGCACTTCTGGAAGCTGAGAACGTTGCTTCTTTAATTTACCTCCATTCATTCTCCAAGCAATATTCGTCGTCCATATGACTGCGTTTTCAGTAGCTTTCTAACCAGATAAGCTCGATACTCTTCAGCTACTTAGACTTGTCAGAGTTGATGAACGGAGCTCCTTTCGGCATTTCTTGAAGTTACTGATTATCCGGTGTTTGAGGGTCTGCGTTCGCCATGAGAGTCGCTATTGGCTGGTATAGCCTTCCTGACAGTATTAAGATCTACTGATCTCGAAGATATCCGGTGTTCAATAAGTTGAGTCAGATGGGCTGGTCAAGCACTTCTGGAAGCTGAGAACGTTGCTTCTTTAATTTACCTCCATTCATTCTCCAAGCAATATTCGTCGTCCATATGACTGCGTTTTCAGTAGCTTTCTAACCAGATAAGCTCGATACTCTTCAGCTACTTAGACTTGTCAGAGTTGATGAACGGAGCTGTTTCCTTTCGGCATACGTAGTGCTGGAGTAAAGCGAAGTGCTAGACTGGCCCGCCCGATGGCGTGATCAGAGTCAAGTTGCGTACCCCAGCGGGAACGACAATCCTCAACTGAGGCTCCCCATCGGTAACTGATAGCCATATGGTCCGATTGAGTCCACGACTGTCTTGTGGTAGATAGCCTCCAAGTAACTCCATGTATGCGTCTGTGTTGGGAGTTCGTACTGGCTAGGGACAGACGATGATCTGCACACAAATAAAGAAGCCGCTCTCTGTTATCCGTACGCTCAACATCGACCCCAAATCGACCACCTAACTGCGCTTCTTCCAGACTTAGTCGTTAAACTTGGGCATTCACATCACCCACCATGATTACAATATCCGTCCTTCTTGCCGACCGAAGCAGTCGTGACAGATCTTGATAAAGCTCGTCCTTCTCAGTCTCAGTACTGCTATTTGTTTGAGCGTATGCTGATACAACACGCAAACAAAGTTTACCGCACCGACCACCGTTAATCTTGATTGAGCTAGACAACCCCACAGCAACCTCCACACCGTAGATACCATGAGACATTGCGTTAGGATAACCGGATGCCCGGAGAGTGAAATGTGGAACAGCTGGGCTCGTCCTAAGCGGCTTGAGGAGCTTGGCCGAAGTGGTGTCTTGTATGCGTGTTTCGGAGACAACACACATTGATGGAGAGGGGAAGTAAGGTTTCAGCAAGGGATGCCTGTTGCCCAATTTAACGTAGAGTGCGGACGTTGAATGCTGCAACGTGGATCAAATCTTTTGAGGTTAGTAGGTGATTACTTTGGTTTATCTTTCTTGGCGATAGTTGAGACACGGAGAAGTGGTTAGGTGATTGCCAGATTGGTTGATTGCACTACACTGTACGATGGGGAAAATGAAGAGAATGAGGGGGAAGGTCGGTGAGCGAAGAGCTGAAAGGGCAACTGATACTTCCCGGTTGCCCAGCCGAAGAATGGGGTTTAGTTGAGGCACCCCAACCTGAGCCTTTGACTCAAAAGTCTGACCCACAAGGCAGCGGGAGGATGTAGGGTTTTATTCGGGGACCCTGCCCCTAGCCTCTGACTCAAAAGTCTGGATCGCGAGACAGCGGTTGTTAAGGTTTACTTGGGGAACCCTTCTCAGAGCCAATGACCCAATAATCTGAGTAACTTGGCCGTAGGGGGCCGGCCTGGCCCTAGGGCGCAGGGAGTAGGGCATTACTGTCTCACTCCTGATGCTGCTACACACACCAGGTGCCTTTTGAGCAGGACCGGGCTCGACCGTATTGAATAATGTGCTGGTGGTCACGGTCAACCTTGGGCGATCGGAATGTGGGGATTCTGCGGCGGACCTTTTCTGACCCGTCCTTCCTCGGGGGAAGGCAGCATTACTGCTTTCATAAATATGGACATGCTGGTCGCCTGGGGAAATACCTTACTCTCTTCACACTCCTCTCGCGGAGGATAGTACGACTTTACCACCAGACTGCTTCATAATACGATTACTCGCAGTAGGATGACTCGATGTTCTTCGTCGAGCTGCTCCCCGTTGGCCTTCCTGGCATGGTTGAACCTCTAGGAACTGAATTCCAGTCAGTATGGCCCGCAGGATCATTGTAGCACTTAAGTCCGACCACCACGATAAGGTGACAGCTTTAGGCCGGGTTGCAGTACTATTGGAAGGGCATACAATTGAAGGATAAGGCAAAGCACCACGCAATATCACCTTATAGCTACCATTGGTTTTAGCGAACTACACTCGATTGCGTACAATTTTGCTTTTCCGATTGACTCACCTGGAACCAAGCTTGGAAACATCATAAACGGGGGATTTATATGGGTTCCAGTTGAGTCTCGCAAAACCAAATTTGTTTGCGAATGAGTGTATTTCGCTAATTTCGTGCAATTTGGTTTCAAGTATAACCTAAAGTTAACTCAACCTCGGGGACTGCGCCTACCTGATGAGCCCCACGAAGGGCGAAACCGATCGCGGGCTGTCAATGAATTTTCAGCAACCTTGTGAATAGTGCAATGCGTATTTACCATTGTTTTTGTTGCATCGTACACGATTACTAATCGTGTTTGCTGGTTTTATTCAAAATTAGTTAGGTGGGAATCCCTTCTGGCTCTAAGTGACTTGACTACAGGCATTTATCATGTGACGTTGTCATTTGCTGATGCATAGGAGTTTCGCATTTCTGGATAATTCGTTTTATATGGGCCGGAGAGTTTCCATCACTATCACTGAAGCTATTTGAAATGCCGATATAGAAATATAATTGCTGTCCTCAATGCAAAAACCATGTGGTACGGTACTTGTCGGGCGAATTCTGACGAGAGGCCGTCCCCATTGATGAAGAATTTTGTGACGCCGAAGAAGAAGAACCGTGTTTCCTTTGTAATGTACTACTCACAAGGTTGCTGAAAGTCCATCGACAGCCCACGACCGGTTTCGCCCTTCTTGGGGCTCATCAGGTAGGCGCGGTCCCCGGGTTCTACTTGAAACCAAATTGCACGAAATTAGCGAATATACACTCATTTGCAAACTAATTTGGTTCTTTCGAGAGACTCACCTGGAACCCAGCTGAATCTTTCGTTTTTATGATGTTCAGCTGATAATTCAGCTGGGTTCCAGGTGAGTCTCTCGAAAAAACCAAATTAGTTTGCAAATGAGTGTATATTCGCTAACGTGTTTCCTCTTGAAGAAAATTAGTCCATTTTTGAGTCTTTTGTAGTGGATGGTATGGGGTTACATGATTATAAATAGCCGGTGTTTTATTTTTTTCCTGGGTTGCTGAATAAAATTGCTGCCCATATTTCTTGTGCGGCTATTCGTCGTGAACTCTGTTCTTTAGGAGCGAATCGAACTTGAGACTAACTTTGTCATTGCGCTTCACACGTTCGCATAATTCTTTGTGTTTTGTCACTACAGCATCTGTCCATGCATTTATTTGCTTTTTTTCTAGATCCCTTGTGCTTTGTCGTTCTACAATCACAAAGTCAATGTCCCATGCTCCCAACCTCAATTCTCTAGTCTCCATTCGCGCCTCTATTTTACCTATGATCACTAAATGGCAGAAACAGGGCAGTTGTCCTGCACGAGCTAGTCCAACGACCAATTCAAGCATAGGCACCTCACGAAATGGCTGTCCTGCTGACCTGAGTTCTGCAGAGTTCACTATTGGACATCCTCACGTCGGCGAATCTATTTTACACAGGGAGGAGGATCTATGGAGTGAATTGTTTGCTGACCCGTTTCTAACACATATCGCAGTGAGTGCTTAGTTTAGGGACAAATTCCCTTTTGAATTTTCAGCCTTCATAATTATTTGCGTTGTAGTAACATTTTCTAGTTAGTAGAGAGAGAGAGTAGTTCATAAGAATTCGAGACGCTTATTCTAAAATAATTTTGGCGGGAGATTCGACCGCAGTTGGTTCGTCAATTTGGCGAAGCCACCAAAATCTAGGCGACCGCTGACTTCCTTATAAGGCCAGTACAGCTGCTTTTGCGGCAGTTTGAACCCATCTGTCCAAGCGTATTATGAACACACATGGGAATAGGTAGCTAAATCTTACCAATGGTGACCAATGGGACCTCTTCCAAGAGGGCGCGAATATCCCACAACATTCAACTCAGTAGTTTCTTTCATTCCGCTTTGCCCCGTCATGGCCTGTCCTCCGTGAACATTTCGCTAACAAACCTTTGGAGTAAAAGAGAAGACTCATACCGGTATCCTGTTTGGAGTAGTTTGTGTAGGTGTGTGATCTTCAAATAGCAGAACAATACCATCCACATGATCTAAGCATACCATTGTTTTTCCAGATGTAATTTCGACATCCATATTCATGGTCTTTCGAAGAGTGCACTTCATGACAGTGCCGACCACAAAATTGAGGGGAGAAGGAACATTCCTGACCTGCCCCATTAGTTTTGGGGAAAATTGGACACCTTATTCTATGTCCTAATCCGACCAGAAGTGGGGGATTAGGCAGCATGAGGTCTATTAATAAACCTCGGTGGTATTCCTCCTCGTCTCAACTTATCCATAGAGTCCTGGACTTCGAGGATTCCTTCAATCCCCTGGGTACGTTGAAACTTCCACATAAAATCGGCCAACGAGCAATACCTTCAAGGTTCATGTTCCTCGTCCTATGCTCCGGGACGTGTTAGCAATTACAACGAGCTACCCAAAAGTTTTCCCAAAACAATTGGGATTCGCCATGAGTGTCCCTTCTTTCGGACTTTATTCAAGTTTCTTGTTGACACAGTCGTGGGATGTACCACCCAAGGTCTGCATTTTTTATAAGAAGACAACATTGGATCATACTGTGGTCAATGATTGCGTGGGTACTGCTTTTGAGAAAGTCTATGATTGTCCTCTCATTCAGAGTTTTCGTCCGAAATGCTATGACCTATTTTTAGCAATCTCGAATTGCTTGTGTTTTTCCCTTTTGTCTAAACAGATATCACATATGACCGTGAAGGTGATTGACAGTGCAATGATTATACCTTGTTCTTTATGCCATCTCGGTGACACTGTTACTGTCGGTAATTGGTCACTCTCATTGACTAATTCTTTGTTAATGTGTAAACCCTAAGAACACTAAGGATAGGTTACTTGACTGCTCCTGCTTGTGATAGCAAAACACCATATACCTTGCCGTTATGTATGCTTATAGCGCACCTCAGCCACCTACCCTTGCTGCCTCCGAAGGACTACAAAATGTGGCCTTCCTGGGTATATTGTGTGAGTGATGTAGGAGGATGTTTGAATCAGGAGTAATCGTGAACGTTATTTCTCCTAGTCTTCTAATTTGTGATACCTGTTTTCTCCGGTCCGTAGCAACTTGTTGAAACGAAAATTCATGATTTCTGGTGCCGTTGGACCTCCGAAGTTGAGTCACTGCTCTCGCAACATTCAGGAAGGGGCCAACCAGAGTTGTCATTTGAAAAATCAGTAAGTCATCTCTCAGAAGTACATTATTAACTGAACGTAGTCTCACTATATTTCGCTGTAGACATTTTTTTCGAACAGCTGCTAGATTATGGGATGGGTTTCGCCGATCAACGAGTTTCTATACAAGAATTGTTTGGGAGTATCTGTTTTCGTCATCTGTGCAGTTGCTTGCTGACAATGCTTCGAAGATTTCTTTCGGTAACTCGCGGCACCCAGATTCTTGATCAAGGTCATATGGCGAATATTGTTTGGGGAGATATAACTGTAACACTGCTTTTCTGTTGTCTATGAAGTTCCTGAGGTATACTAAAATACCAGCCCTACAGATAGCGCTACCTTAACAGCCTTTCCGAGACATCAATGCGAGCGATCCTTCCACAAATTAAAGGAGTTCATCTGACATAGGTGGCTATATTCCACTGGGATTCTAATTGAATCCACTATTCATACGTCAGACTGCTGTTTTTGGTGTTTGTGGATGTTGTTCACTTCCCAAGTTTCACCCACTCACACAGTCCCGATGTAATCGGTTTTGCACCACATCTCCTCCGTGTATTTTGGTCCTTGTGAGTTAGCCCTTTCGTACTGATACTACATGGGGACGAGTCTTACGCCCAATGTTTTCCTAGGAGAACTGGTGTGAATGATTATCTTGCTTTATGCGAAACCGATTTAGATCCCCCGATATGTCTTGGTTCAGTTTTGGAAGTTATGGTGCATAAATTCACAACCAGTGGGTATTACAATTTAGACTCATCTGTTTGTCAAACGGCGGGGGGGGGTCTCATGAAGACCCACGTCAATGAGCAGTTTTGTGGTGAAAACTGTTTATATGTTCTTCCATCACAAAGAGCACTGCGTTTCCCATGAAAATGCTGCAATAATGACGCAGTTTGAACGTAACACCAGCGTTCGTTGTTCGAAAGCCCTCAGTTGTGACGTATTTCACTGGTCCGCCGCTGCATTACGATGTAGGCTTATGTGTTATAAACGTCCAGTTTTGTTTCACATCTAATGAAATACGTTTTGTTTATTTAATTTAGAACCCAAAAAGACAAATCATCTCCAATGAGTTGAGCTTTGTTTGGTCTGACATCAAACCAGATGTCTTGATCTCTGAACAACTTACTTACCCGACGAAGATCGGCAGTACGAAAGGTTGTAAGAAACGTACTGACATGGGAACCAAGACGGAAAGCGCAGCAGGGTTGCATCCCGCGGCCACCAGCCTTACTCGCATCTTGCGACCGGAGAATATCGGTCTCATCGTATTTTGCTACCTCACCGATCGGTCGATCCCGGCTACTGTTTGTGTACCACACGATCAATCGGAAACAGTCTGCGCTCCCCCACCACATTTACTGGTGTTCCTTCAACGGTTAGTCTTTGATAACTCATCCTCATCAACGATTGACTTACCACTTCCGTCTCCATCATATACGGGCTCAAGCGCAGGTAATCGACGATCTGCGGATACCAATCAGTTGGCTTCAAGACTTTCTCTCCTACCTTCATCCCTGCAAAAGTAAGTAAGCTTTGGAGTACACTAACTCTTGTCTCGAATTTCCCCGGTCGATAGTTTTTGAGTTTCCGAAGGCTTTGTTAGCCTTTCGCTTTTCAACAGGACTTATAATTTGTTGACCTATCTGGTTCTTTTGTGCATGTGGCCGGCTGTAGTGCGGGCACATACTTTTCCATCTATGTTTGTTTGCTTCAACGACAAAGGAATATTCGGATTTCCTTCAAAAGCCTATTCGGTTAAGTTATTACAAACTACTGGTGCTATTCTCATATCTCAAATCCAAATACGTTACACTACACTGCTTTCCGAACTTTTTTTATGAACCAGAAGCCTGAAAACTGTAACAGATCCTAGGCAACACAAACATTGGTTTCATTAATTATTCTTCAGACTCGAGATGGCTCAGTAACCGGAAGATCGGTGGTCCGAACCCAACCTCCGTATCTAGACGGCTGCTGTACTAGCACGGGCGACCAGACAGTAACTCAACCTTCCAGTTTCCTTTGGTGGTACGATAGCTATTCATGTTACAGTTGAACGATTATCACAATAAATTTATGCAATTGAAGTAATAATGTATGTAAACATATAGCTTACAACAAGGTAAGGTGTACCCAGAAACACAGAATCCAGTAGGTCAGCATGGGATTAAACAGCAGAGTCGAAGATCATTAGTGGAATGAATTTGGGATGCGGACGGGTATGTTGACATGGATTGGTGTATACGTGTGAACTTGCAGTTGCGAAAACTGTGGTGTGTGAACAAACCGCTTTTGAGTTTACAGCATAGGGGCATTTAACGACCGTTTCAGCTAGACTTGACACCAAATTGTGTCGGTTCGGATCAGTGCGATGGTGTTCTGTAAAGTACCTAAAGAGTGTCTGTAGGGCTTGACCTGCGACGTGTCGTTCAGGTGCTTGCCCATGTATTTACTAAGTTTGGGCAGAAAATTCCCCTCCATTCTCTTAACAAACTGCCGCGCGCTGTGACCAATGTACTCAGCATCACAACTGCATGGAATTAAAGTATCGGAATGTGTTATGTGTGGCTCTTCATATCAAAGAATAAAAATAGTGAACTCTTTTTCCAGTTACGGAGGGTGGTGGCACGGTACGTCCTGCTTGTGGATTTGTAGACCATGCAAAATCACATGTAAGTGAATGGCTGTCTGCAAAACGCCTTTGAAGGAAATTAAGATACATGAGCTTCCCTTTCCTGATGGCCTCAAACGTGGATGATAATTTTAACTGTTATACGGAGTGAAGTTCTCTGGGAATCCGTCTTCCTTTAGAATGTTTTCTGATAGGTTGTGAAGATGTGGTTTCTGTCAGATTGCGTTGCCTCGTCTCGCGTCATTGAAAACTCCCTTAGTGGTAGCATTCAAAGACGAGAGCCAGGAACCAGTTCATAGGTCATGCTGTGGGAATTCAAAGACGACCGTTGAGACGGCTTTTACTGCCCACTCGCATTTGTCATGCAAGCAGTTTGGGAGAGATTTGGTTATGTTTTGCACTCATAGGATCAAAGTTTCATACACCAAGCTTGATCGCGTTGATACGAGCATCTGACTGGATAGGGGCTATTAAATTGACCATAATGCTTGGGTAGATTAATAGATATACCTCAATCTACAGGTACCCAGCGGCGCTTCTTTAGTCAAGGTAGTGACCTTAATGCGTACTTACTTCCCACTGTTCTTTACTGCTTGGTAACATAACAGAAACCACTGCGTTGTATATACCCATAGCTAATATTACTGATGCAGTACGCCTCATTCTTAGTTATTCCCTTGAGGTGTATTTCATAGTTAAGATCTGTCCAAGGGTGGCTGTCTTCCAGTGTAGATCACTTCGGGTAAGTCGTTTTCATGAAATCTTTAGCCATCTAGCAGTATATAAGGTTTTCCGCTTCTCTTGGATTCGTAGCACTTGTGTACGGAAGTTCTACTGAAGTTGAACGACTGGTCACACAACTGGCACGAAAACATGGTTTAGATATCAAACGGTATCTCAATGACTCATCGCTGGATGCCATGGTGTGGTAGTAGCCCCCCTCACACCCTAACGAAGAATGCATTCTGCATTTGCGGGCTTTTTAGACTATTTTTCGTTTATTTGCCCCGTTCTGCATCCGAGGTTTAACGGTTAACTATTTCCCAACAAATCAGTAGTATTTACTGAGGATGTACAAGTAATATGACTAGCTGGTGCTCCATGGACACTCTCTGTTGCTCCCTTTCATTCGGTTGGCTCTTCAGTTCTCGTTTGTCATTTTCTTTTATTCGCTTTTGATTAGTTGGTACTCCTCGGCCAGGGA
Organism: Opisthorchis viverrini; assembly: GCF_000715545.1. Taxonomy (NCBI): domain Eukaryota; kingdom Metazoa; phylum Platyhelminthes; class Trematoda; order Opisthorchiida; family Opisthorchiidae; genus Opisthorchis; species Opisthorchis viverrini. The sequence continues at coordinate 898,491 of NW_008751871.1, forward strand.
TCCGCTGCCTCTGTTGCCGCTGTCGACATCAGTGTATCTGACAAATCAGACGCCAAGATTATGATCCCTGGGAATGAGCGCACACGCGGTTATTGTCAGATGGAACATACGCTTGATGGTGCCCGTAGTGACTACCACCCATACGTCCTACCAAATTGTAATAGACGGAGCGCTATTTGTAGAGTTGCGATCGGTGTGGACACACAATATTTCAGTTCACCTCTATAAGTATAGTTTACTGTTCACAATCTACTCGTTCCACAAAGGGGTAGCCACGCCACTCGAACGTGCATAGTGTGGACATACTGTGCTTCTCCCGATCTTCATTCGATCCATTTCATTCAACCGTTCGGCGTACTCTGGTGGTGGATGTAGCCAGTCTCCTTGCATTTTTCAGAGTAACTTTCCCTATGCTGGATCTGTTTTGTAGCTCGTCCCCGCCAGCTGATAAAATGAGATTGTAGTGTGACAGAAGTTAGTGTGTGAATATCGAAGCATCAACGCATCAATTTTGACACCAGAACGAGTTTAACAGGAGCTGAGGTGACTTGTACACAAGACAACTGTAGAAACAGTCTAACTTTGTGGTTTGAAAGCTCGTCGCCCAGCTGAGAGATTCGGAACATTGGTTTTTTTTCTAGAATAATGGGAGTTGTCTGGCAACAGCGTGTTCTCAGCAATACTAGGTAACGTATCAGAATAGTTAAAGCGCGAATTAAAAATTATCAAGTTGTGGTCAAACCACCATCCATCCAAGAGGCTATTATTTTACACTCCACACCCTTGCTGGGGGTTGACGATGGACAGACTATTGTGTGCCGACACGAAGTGGAAGCGTAACCATCCAGCTGGGTCCTGTGGGATCTTCTGACCGGAACCCACGTGGTTCTGCACGCGGTTTGAAATCTTACCAGGTGCAGTACGTAGCCGATTCCAGTAGCGAGCGTGCTGTCATGTTGTAGCCGGACGGTTTAGTTGTTCTGCTTTGTCCTGGGCTTATGTGTGTTAAGGCGATTAGAAAACGGGTATTAGGTTGTGCTTGAGGCACTTCAATCCGAGAAAGCATCCAGCATCATCGACTGCGATGGCTCGGTCATGTGCTACGCATGCCGAAACACCGTCTACCGAGACGAGTGTTATTCTCCGTGCCTCCTTCAGGACGGCGCAAACCGTGACGTGGACAGCATATGACTTGGCAGAAAGGTGTGAAAGAGATCACGAAGAGTTTGGGTGTTTTTGTTGTTGTACGCCTTCCAGGATGGGGTCCCCGTGACCCCGTCTGTGCTTGGCTGGAGACTGCAAGAAATGGCGCCAACCGATGTCAGTGGCGTTCTTGCTGTCAGTTTGTTTCCCTATTGTTAGATTGAGCTCTTGGAGGTGTAGGCATCTCAGTATGCTTGACATAGGCCAGCACTAGGTCCGTCTCTCACTCACTCTTTTTCTCTTCTCTTCACTGTAGGGCTTTTAATATATATATAGGTATATATGTATATATATAAACTGGATCTATCTTTCTGATGGGGTCTTTTCTCGACATGATGCTCAAATGCATTTGCCATTATGCTGTTGGAATCTTGTTTTCGATCGTTTTTCAAAGGAACTGTGAGCTTTTTTTAGAATTCCCCACTCTCTTTTTCCACTTTGCAGTGTCTCTCCTCACGGTAGCGTGCCAGCTAAACGCCGTTATTTTTGCATGTATGTGGTTGTGGTGACCGTCTTTGTGTGTCATCATACTCATTTTGTGATAGCATCGTCTGCTAGAGAAGCCAGATCTTTCCTTTCTCCTCTGTGGTCCCTCATAGGATGTATACTGCTTGTGTGTATATTTTCAAGTCCAAATTTGAAGCAAACTCCCCCTTGATAATTTGGCTCATGTTCCTTCACTATTTTGCATTTTGTGCAGTGTTTGTCAAACCTTTGACGAAAGCGTAGCCGAACTGGTTCTAACGGTCGCCCAGTCAGCGCATCAGGATTGGCTACCATTGTGGGAGATACTGGTTTCCACGCTGAAACGAGCAATACAACGGTAAGAGGCGATTCACACCCCACAACAGCCTTATCGGTTTTCCTGTCACACACAGTGCGAATCAGGTTGCTCGAAACTGTTCAATAGCCCACTACCCGTTTCACCTTTCTTGGGGTTCATCAGGCAGGCGCTGTCCACAGGTTTCTGTCAGCCTTGTTTTCTGGGACCAGATGGCTCAGTGGTTGGAGTGCGAATTTACTGACCGGAAGGTCCGTGGTTCGAACCCGACCTCTGCCACTCCACTTCTCTTGTCTAGGCTTGGGCAACCTGGCATTATCCCAGCCCTCGTGCTTCCTTCGGGTGACATGGCAGCTAGGCACTGAAAGGGTGTTACAGCTTAACAATTATTTTTTTCATTTTTCATTTGATGTTTTCTGGAGTTGTAGTAGTTCTCCAAATTTTGTGGATTGGCGCGCTTGCTTCTGACTTTCCAGTAGTTGAGGTAAAGCGAACTGGCCGGCTGGCTTACACTATGGCGTAATCTGAATCACGTTGTGTGCCCCAAAATGATCTATGATTTTGAATTGGGGCTGTCCATTGGTGGCTGAATGCCACGTGACCTATTTATGTCCACGGTTTGTTTGCACTTGATAGCTGCCAGGTTACGTGATTCGAGAGTTTATTTTGGAATTATTTACTTGCTAGAAACATTTGATGATCATTACACAACTGTAGGGGGTCGTTGTTTATTGTCTGTGCGGCGAACATTCATTTCAGATCGACTGTCCAAATGTGATTCCAGGGGCTCAAATGACGGAATCGGTTATTCCTATCATCAGCATTTATTCATACTCGTAGACAGCAAACCATCAGTGTTTAACACTGATGTTTCGCTGTTCTGCGTGACATGAGAGTATATTATTTAGTTGTAAGTATTATGGTTGTATGTGGACTGGGATACTTCCAGAGTGTCCATACATAGGCTTAGGGTCGTCGACCAAAGCCCACTCTTCAGAAGCCTGTTTGGCGAGAAATGCAATTGCATCACCACTTTCGAAGGACAAGTCGACACATGTTCCAACCTCCAAACTTGGGACCAGGAGGCTGTGTTGGCCAGAGTTCTTCCACTGACCAACCTTGTATGAGGGACTATGGACCTCTAGCACGGACACACCACACTGTAGCTCAAGCACACAAGCCTTCATACCACGTTATTGTCCAGTATCTTCGTCGCAGGCATTTATATCGCCCGTAATGGTGATGATGCCAGCACTCCTTGCTTGACGAATGGGCCCCTTTAGGTTTCGGTAGAATATATCCTTCTGGGAGTCAACTGCAGTCTGTTGGACATATTCCGACACTGCAATCAGGCACCGTTTTTTGTGTCGGGTGGCATTGGGCTTGGTCGCACTGGTTAACCGAACGGCGCAGAGATGACTGCCCACCGCAATCCACCCAGTTCTGGGGTGAGTGCGATTCCCGCCCCAAAAATTCCACAAGTGTACCTACTTCCAAATTTACTGCAGACTTTTTAATTTCGACAGGTACAAGTTACTTTTTGGTATCCCAGATCTTGTAACACATGCCCTGGTTCTTGTCCGATTGCTGCTTTTCCAGGTTTTTATAAGACCGGTATGATATGCACTCGCTGCAAGATTCTGTCGTTGGAGCTTTGCGGCTCTCGTGTCTGTCTAGGCAACTTAAGAAAGCTAAGTAAATCGCTCGGTCAAATGAAGACGGGCTCAAAATCCGAAAGAGTATGAATTCTGCGTATGACCATGTGTGTTCAAAAACGGATCCCACTGTGATTCTTGTATCTGATTCAGATAAGAAAAGTTATCCTTCTGGGATGATAACGTGATTTGGGAAATTGTCAAGGCGACACAACCGGTAGTCTCAAGACTGACGGAGCTATTGATGGATAAGGAAGCCTAATAAATGAAAGTCGGTGGTGAATTCAAATAGTCCATCTCTTTTTCAACTCATAAATAAAACCGGACCAAGAAAGCCACCGATAATCGGAGTCATTGAAGAGAATGACGTCTGAAGAGTTTATTCCCATTCCCGACGCCCACTTTGGTATGCGGAGCACTTCGAAGATCAATTCATCAGGTCAGAAGTACTCATCATGATATCCCCCTCATCAGAAACTTCACAGTGGGATGTGAACTGTTCCCTTCTGATAGGTGTTGAAGCGAAAACTGAAATCACACTTTTGAAGCGAAACGAAACATCCGGTGCTGACTCTTCCCTTGGCGCTGAGAACAAGGATTCGTTCGCAGTCTGTCAAAACGGATGTGATGCCTTTGGAATCTGAAGGGTAAATATCTGATATCCTTCCTCTCTTCAAGAAAACGTTTCGGTCCGACTGTGAGAATCATCTGGATATCATTTTTTTCACGATCACATTCAATTTGCCCACAGGTATCATACTACGCAGGCTTTATGGCACTCGTGAGATGCAGATTCGTGAAAGCCGAGCAGGGTTTCGTCCGAATCGTGAATCCCTTGACTGCATTTTTACCTTATGACAATTGCTGGAACACCGCCACTCCTAAATTCTGTTAATAAGTGTTGTCTAATATCTAAGGGCATCGTCCTTTTCAGGAGATTGGGTTACGTTGTGGCGATGTATTTACTGTGAAGGTATCCCAAGCACTCATTGCACTTTCCCAGTTATGCCACGCCCTTGAAAGTCTACGGAGAGTATTCTTCTACGTTCAGCAAAATGGTGTCTGCCAGGGCTACCATCTTCGGATTAATAGTCGAGCAAACATTCTTTGCGTTTCTAACTCTGCCTCGGAGCTTCTTCATTGAGAAGACTTCAAAGACTTGAACTATGCAGACGATCTTGTCTTACGTAGTTCAGATTCTATCCATGTATCGAGTGTACTAACTAATCTAAGTACAGTTACCATGCTGCTTTTTCACGGGAAAATCAGCTGAATGTGCTGCATATTGTGTGCCGTTGAAAGCATTCACGTTCGGAATAGGGATGCGGTTATAAAGCTGGTAAGTGTTAGCTTACAAAACGACGATCAACAGTAAAAAATGTTACCTGACCATCACGTCAACAATGCTGCTTTGGTAATGTGTTGAAATATTGGTAGCTTGGGTGAATTTATCGGTTGTTGATCAAGATGGCTGTTGATCTGTTCGCCGAGCTTGGCAATAGGCTTGCAAGAATGATCACCTGACACATGTGTTGCAGATTGAAGTGGATCGGGACAAACCCACAAGTTCCACTGAGTAGTGTGTTACCTTAAGACTATTCGCTGTAATATCTCTTGCCAACTGAAACATGAGGCATTTTCCATAGAGGAGATTACTCACAAGGTTGTTGAAAACTCTTTGACATGCCACAATAGGTTTCGCCCTTCTTGGGGCTCATCAGGTAGGCGCAGTCCCCGAATTTTCGTCACCCAGTTGAACTGATTGCGATAAATACACATTCAGTTGAAGAACATTATGTACGAGAGAGTCCGTTGGGTCTATTTTCAGCACCAGTGTATTTTGCCATGTGCGTACGATTTGGTGTTCAAGTGGAACATAAGCTTGGAGGAAACCCGATGACTAGGTTTGCTTGGTGTGCTGCATGTAGGCTGAAACCGCTACTTCGTTGGCGAAGAGTTTTCATAAATGCCATGCAGTTAGTTGTGTCGAGGAAACAGATTTACTTTCCCCACCAACTTTTTCGTGCATTCATGTACATCTGGTCACCCAGTTGAATGATAATGAATGCGAAAATACAGTAAGTTTTTGGATAAAACGAATAGCTGATCTGAATTTCATTTAGTTGTCACGTTAGATTGGGGACACCGTTCCCTCTCCCCGAATAGTGGTTGCTCTCGTGAGGAACACCTTGTTTGACCACATTCACTGTTTTTGGAGACCACTATGATGTATGGTTTTTTATCCCCTCCTTTTTGATTTTCCCTCCACAATGGACAGTTGTGAAGATTGGTTGATCACAACAGCATACAGACGGTCCAATTCGGATGGAAATTCTTGTGAACAACTGGCCGTGGATCCTATGTCGGGGTTATTTTTGGCTAGAGCATGTCAGGCTCTGATCTCTCTCTGTCCGTCCATTGGAGCGACCATCGTCGCTGGAACTGGCGTAATCGAATCAGCTACAACGAAGTCTAGCGTTGGAACTGCGGCCGAATATAAGGACAAGGATAAAAGTGGGGTTACAAAGTAGGTGTTCCCGTTTGTATGCATTCCGACGTTTTAGGCCATTCACTGTTTTTCTTTGTCACTTTTCATCATAGTAACATCATATTCGAGTCTTGCAAATTTGGTGGCTCTCATATTCTCCACGAGGGTGGCGAAAAGTTCGTTATAATGCTTGCCTGCCTCTGAGGAGTTTATTATTGTAATAAATTTCGTTGAGTGAGCCAGGCCAGAACGTCTTTTTAATTATTGTGTTTATCGTGAATGACATAAATAATATTAATTATCAACCATTGGCATAAATTGCCGCAGCGCTTGCGTTCGTATTTTGGGCTTCCTGTTAGCCTACTCGACTGGTGGTGGTCACGGTGGCATAATTGGCTACTGGCAACCTTGCGTTCGATTTTGCCCTTAAGATCCAGCGTACTTCACCTTCGCGATCCCAGACGCCTGTTTGAGACAGTGAATTAATTGCTTTTTACATGAGTAGTTTTGTCCTCCACTACTCCTTCGTATTACGTCCATCATTGTTATTGTAACATCTGCATGCAAGTCCGACGATGAGGGGTTTACTTCAAGCTCTCGTGGGTAGTTGAAATTGGTCACACTTTGGAGTAATTAACCCCGTTTAACTTTCAATGGAGGTTTCGTCTTGTCAAGCTTCTCTGTGCCGAAAAACCGATATGCACTGTACAGCTGTTTCGCCCTTATTGCGAGTCATCAGCACTACGCGTCTCATGAAACTCCAGGGGGTTTCCAATGTGCAACCAACTAATAGTTTAGAAACTTAAATGCATCATCACAAGCGGCCGATCAGTAGCCGGCCTGCTGTGCCATTTACCCCTCATTCCACATCTCGTGTTCATGTGTGTTTGTTGGCTCCTCAAGTGGTTTCTTTCTGAGATAATTATGGTTTTTTGATGACCCCTCTTCCTGTCTATTATAGGCGTGGGTTTTCTTGGTCTGACTTATCCCACTTGCGATCCGTTTGGTCATCGGTGTGCACACCCTTACTCGGAACGGCAGATCGCCTAACAATGGATTGTTTGTGCCATGCGACACTAGAGACTACTACTGCAGACACGTTCTTCCATAGAATGCTTGCTGTTATTTCCCCGACTTCGAATGAATCAGTCGCATGTGAAACAGGTCAGCGGAAACATGATACAACTCTGCGACTGCTAATAGAGTATGGCGAGTTTGATTGTCTGTCAGATGTAGTGACGGTGAGTGTTTTTGTTCGCCTTCTCGTGTCACAGGTTGGTGTTAGTTTACGCTGACCCGTGACGGTTCACTGCGTTCGCCACGATTACCATGTGTTTTAATTGTTAGTTTCGTCGTTGTTGATTATTTTATAATTAGCTTTCACATTTTTACTGAATGCTGGGTAAATTCGAATGCATCTCGGTTCACAATCCCATCCTGAGGTAAAAATTTAATTCATATCCCCACACACGAGCAGCTGCAAGTGTTTTTTCACCTTCTTATGTTGCAGCCATTCGATGATATTCGTCTGGAGCCAGGTTCTGCCGAGTGTGAAATGGATGAGAATGCAGTGGCCATTCTTCGGGTACCATCCTCAGTTAGTCTACCGCTTCACCAGTTGTTACTCTCTACGGTTCGGACAATAGGACAACTACTTGTTCATAAGGTCCCAGTGTGAGTTTTTTTTCTAATCGTGTGTCCTTGTTCTGCATGACCTGCTGCTTATGTCGGCTTTTAGTGGTTTATTCCAACTGTAGGTCGCGTGTCACGGTGCGTCTAGACACGAAAAGTACATGTGCACAAAACTGCGCCCCAAGGTCATCATCAGTACCACGGGTTCCAGATAACAGGCACGTTGGTGGAGCTTCCCGAGTACGGTTTAGCCGCATGCGACCACCGAAGTTGGTTGCGACAGGAATGTCGTCATTGGCTGGAGAGAATGAACAATGGAATGACCATTATTGGCCATTTAGCCATATCATATACTAACGCAGAAGCCCTGTATGTTTGTCCTGACAGCACAGCCGTGTCCCGGGTTCTCTGTATTCTTACAGCGTAATCAGACAGTCTCAGTTCCGGCGTAACCAATGTACGACCATCCACGATGCAGCAGTAAGGAAGGCAGCAAGAGAAAATCTAGACGCTAAAGGTGACAGCTTCCTTCATTTCGGTGTGAGTGCCGACGAAAAGATGGTAACTTGCTGATGCAACGGTCTGTTGCTTCGCTACTCGGGGATTCGCTGTGGTGGTGCGGTGCATCATTTATGATGCATGACCACCACAATTGTTGACGTTTCTGACCCTTAATTTTCCTCCTCGCGAGGCGCCTATTTATGAAGGCGACGGCTGCAAACGTGGATAACTGTGACGATCAGATGTTTTGTGGTTCGCTGATAAGTTATTATTGCTTGTCTCTGGATCTTCTTCAACCAGTGATATCAACACAGACTGTGCTCAATCCGTCAGTCGTGATTCAGTTACATCGTTATTGCCGACGTGATCTGGTACTATCACTAATTCGTGGACCTATGAAATTCCAATTGAGTTACACCCGGAATGATAGGAGGAGAATCTTCATTACTTTCAATCAACCGCGGTGTCACACATCTAACCACGGATAATGAACACACATCCAGACAAAATTGAGACTCTCAGCTGTCTCACAGCTGTATGCAATGGAAGCTTAGAATCGTCATCATAGGTGATGTATAAGCAGTATAACTGTGAAAACCTCAATCGATCTAATGTGACAATAGACGTGTGCGCACAACATGCAGTAGCGTGAGTGCTCAAGAAGCAGCCGTACAAAGTTTGCCTAAATTAGTTCAGCAGCTCAGCGATCAGCACATCGTGCTGGAGATGTTGTTGGACAAGCGGTTTCGGAGAAAGGATGTGTAGAGAGGTTGGAAGAGGCAGCACACGGAGTTATCGTCCTCATTGGCAGCAACATCGGATAACAAGGGAAGGAAACATGACGCTAGAGTGGCACATACATCCGAGGCACCCTTGCTTCCAACACAGTCAGACAATCTAAATGAGGGCATAAACTCCGCTGTATATTTCGGTACTTTCATTCAAGTACGAAACGGTTTCAGCTTCCATCCTGGAATGTAAACACCGCCCAGATTTCCTAATATCTATCGTTCCATTCTGTCATTTCTTTTCCTGTCGCCTGTGATCAATAGGACACGGAAAACGACGCTTTCCTCGGCATGCACTAACTTGAAATATGTAGTACATAGCCCAGTTTTGTTGGTTTGCAGTGAGGAGTGAAGTACTCCCACCTTACAGGACACTCATTTCCTGATCATATTCCAGATTCTATGGTTGCAGGTGATTCCACCCATATTCCTGAGACGTCAGTGATCAAGGGCCTGAAGGTATCTCAGATCATCTGCCCTAAGTGGCCAATTCTTGCAGCCGCACCATATTCTAGTGTACACGTCCCTTGTGACCCAGTGAGATGCATTTTCGATGCCACCAATCGCGGCATCGCAATTGGTGAACATGATAATCGTGATAATTTGTGAACGCAGTCTTTGCCTCTGAAATTCGTGTGGTTACTTCGTTTGTCACTGCCGTGTTACTGTGGTGTTCCACAACTTCCGGTATCACTCCCTGGATTCTTACAGGCATGTTGAAAGACCGTGTGTCCTGTAGCATTACTTTACACTGTGGGCGAGAAGAACATACCGAATGACTGAATGATCTTGGTTAGTTTTTCAAGCAATGCTTGCACTTCCCGCTGGTTTTCAAAAATGAGAATGATGTCTGTATGTTCTAGGTCCGTATGGTTCCTGCTTGGACAGATCTGAGCACCAAGGTTTTGGAAGACCTCCAGAGTTCTCTTTACCTCGTCAATGAAGGAATTAAATAGAATTGAGCAGTATGTGCACCCTTGTCGGATATCATTGCATGTATGAAAGCTTTTGGTGAGCTTCCAATACACTCACGCACCCCGTATGTGAATACAAACGGCACATGATTTCGCCAACTTCTCATTTGCACAAGCTTGTTAAGAGGAACGAATGGATGAGCAGAATCAGACGCTGTTGTGGTTAAGGGACAACAGGTTTGTATGACGCCTATACGCACACGCTTGTCGGAGTGTGAATACATGGTCCACACAATCCTTTCCGTTACTGAGTCATGCTTAGTTTTCAGCGCTCAGATCTTCACGTGCTCTCGTAAGACGACGCTTAATAAATGACACAGAGAGTCAAGCTAGGACCGTGGTGATTGCCACACTTAGTCGGAGTATATTTGTCTTAAGATGTACACTACTGTGAACTCCTGTCAGAGCAAATGAAGTGATATGTGTTGTCCTGCAGTCACAGCAATATCGTCCCTGGCTAATGTCACAATTCCATACAGTATGTTGACGTACCAGCCAATGCCGTGGAATTCAACATATGGCACTAAGCACATTGGTTCTTGTGAGTTGAGATCTGATTCTACCTTGCGTCAGCCAATCATTGTTATTACGAGTGCGAGCCTCTCGACTAAAACGACTACCTGGGTCGCAGGTGTACCTTCGGATTCCGTTGTGCATAGTCCTCTTGTGTTACCATCTCATATACTGGTTGTTTTTAATTAATTCCGATTGACATTCCTTGTTGCAGCATTCTAATTAACTTATTTCGGATTCATCGTTTTCACACGGATGTTAGACACAGCTGATGAAGCTTACCGTCGATAAAAACAAATTCACCAAGGTGGAGTGTAGACAATCACCTAGTATCACTGTATGTTGTGGGATGTGACTGTTGATGCCTAAGCCTCCATTATCAGTAAACTCAACTCAGGTTTAGTTATATATATATATATATATATATATATATATATATATATATATGGAAAACCGTCAGAGGTAGTTCGTTTTGGCTCCTCTCTGAATTGAAAAAGTCATTTGAGGGACTGATGGGAAAGCTTCTCGATAATCAGAACTGCTCTACCATTCATTCTGCTTAAGACAGTCTATTCACCTCATATACATTGGTCCTGATTCGGTCATCGTGTTTTTTATTTGTATCCTGTTAGTTTGGTAATAACGCTTAGAACTGTTGTCATTTGTGTAATTGAATGTTTGAGTTCTCGTGACGTTGCACGTCAGTGACACGCTGTTGAGGTAAGTCCGAATTTCCAAATTAAGCTGGTGATAGCGTGAGATCTAATTGAGTCACATGTTGTACCCACGCTGCCCTTTATTTCTGTTGCGGCGGTATTCATGATAACGGAATATTTTTCTTTCATCGGCTGTATGGGTAGTCTCCGGAACTTAAGATGGTCCAGGCAGTAGCTCTTGTACGAAAATCTCATGCGTCGACTCGGTTTAATGGTCTCACACATACGCCCAAAAATACGCCGGAACTGATTTCTCACTTTACTTATGTGCACGGTTTTGAGTCCCGTGCTATCACGGCTAACTGACTCAGATTTCGTTTTTTGGATATTTCTAGAAAGTACACACAGGACATCTGTCCGCTATTAACAGACAACTACTTTTTGGAAGGGAAGGTTTTGGGGCCTATCACCCTACTCTAATTCAGTATTATTCGCGTTCGCATTTTATCAAAAGGTTCTCTTGAAACCACTGGTGTTGTTGCTTATTTAGTACTTTTTAATTATCCTATTTCTCATGTGATGCAGTCCGTCCTTGAACCGGGAAATTTGTCTCCGAATTGGCGCCAACCTTTTGAATATGTACGTCAAGCTTGTCGAACATCTTCCCACCATTTCGAGCTCCAGGTCCATTGAGGAATCGAGTGGACCATTAACCAATGGAAAAGATCCCGTGGTGGATTCCTGTTTGTCATCTGTACTGCAGCCGATCGCGCTCCAACTTATTTTCGACATTCGCTACTTGATGCAGCTACTCATTTGGCCAACCACCCAAAGTGGAATGCCTCGCTCACGGGTAAGTGTTTGTATGGCTGCTTCGTACAGCAGAACGTTAGACCGTCTCAGCTAATGGACTCTCTATTTAATTTACAGTGTGGTGAACTGTCAACAAAGTGTCACTACCGGTAGCCAGGACCCACTTTTCCTAGTGACAGTACACTCCATTTGGCCGCCATTTTCAATCGAATATTTGGTTTATCAACTTAATAAGTCCTAAATCACCAGCGAATAGATCGAAATCCATCAGACGTCACTTCTCTACTCATTTTCCTGTTTGATATGCTTTTTTGGAGCAGTCTCATCTACTGCTAGTATGCCCCCGAGTTGGTGGTTTGGGGCCTCCTCCCCGTTGAGGTTTGTGTCGAAAGTCTTGTTTCATGTCATGAAGTCGAGGTATACCAGAAGTTGATGCACGAACTTACTGACTAGAATATGTGTTTCGAATGCTTCTGCCTAGGCTTGGGAAACCTTTCAGTATCTCACCCGTGATGCTTCCATCCAGTTGCGCGGGAGCCAGCCACAGCTAAATGTTTTTTCTGTCATTATTGATGTTTCAGTCGTTGGAGGAAAATGCTACCAGCAAAGAGCTAGCTTCCACTATCAGGCGCAAATCCAGCGACTTATTGTCCAAACTGGAGGCCTATGTAGACCCATTCGACTGGGAAATGTGTCACCAACGTCTTTCCATCTCGATCACCCACGCTTTGAACACAACTTCACATTTATACGTCCCCTTAATACAGCCAGGCTTGGCTGGACATATAGATAGCGCTAAATCTTCTGCTGAGAAGACTCGAGCCTCTGGACTGGAGGTTGCATCACTACTGCCTTTGATTTCAACAGAACCGGTGAAAGACGAGGAGCGTGCAACAGCCAACTTCTCCACCTTACAACTGATGCTGTCTTCGTGTGTAGACAAACGCCGTTCGAAGCTTGGAGTACATGGCCCTCCAAAGTTGGCGCAACAAGTAAAGGAATTAATAAATTGGATTAAATCGAATTTTCACCATTATCAGATGAATGTGTCTTCCATTCGTAGGGAGACGATCGCTTTTACTGTTTGCAATATTTTTCATACGTCAGGTCTTGAGGCACTTTATAAGCTAATTTCTGGTCCCTTTCATGAGCCAATACCTCTGAGCTATCAACTTCCTTCTCCCAGGATACCACACCTTTAACCTTCCTCAGTCTACCACCTTATTCAGACACTAATTTGTGGCATTGGCTTTTGGTCGGAACTGTGGTTAATCACAATTAACCACTGCACGATCTGTGATGCACTTTTATCGGTGGATAATGAAACAGGTGACCTTTACAGTACGAATCACTAGTGTTCTAGAATTTCCTTGTGCTGTTGTTCATAATACCTATGTGAGAGGAAGTCCTCAACGTTTCTCCTCTGAATAACTAATCCTGTAGAATCTGCGTTTGAATGGCGCTCATCGGCTTCTTGCGGTCGCAACTTCATTGCTGAAGAGGAACCAATTAGTACACTTACTTCGTCAACACTGTTTATCACTGGGCTTGAATTGCAATAAAGATATGCTTCACAGATAGCTTCATGTTTTATAGACTATACCACTGTATTATTTGCCTTCTGTACTTCCACGGCTAAAGCCCTCATCTACTGGTGTCTTTTTCTAGCACTTCCGCTGATGGAACGGATTTGGTATCCATCTGGCCTTCAAACTGCACTCCGAGACTCCCTTTGCCTTCGACTTTGTTGGATTGCCGATGTTATTGTTATCTGTTGTATGCGTTGTCTTTGATACTGACGTGCCTCAATAATTCGGAGTTCCAGATTGTTGCCCGAAGTAAGTCCTATGGTGATCACATCATTTCTGAGGATCATCATGTCTGAGGATAGTTTATTCGCGTACTGAATCGCTAATTAGAAGTCCCGTGTGACACGTCCGCAATTAGTCTTCCTCTGTTGTGTTGATTCATTCACTTGCCGATTTCACATCCAGTCTTCTGTTTCATCAGTCCCTCTTTTTCTGATTCCACGTGTTTGCAAATTCCACAATCTTCTCGCCCAAGTACAGCACCCCAGACGCTGGAAGCGCGACGACACGTCGAAATTATGCTAAGAAGTGTACCACACTCAAGGGGAGCACTTTTGTTTCGGTTATTCACCATTCCTATTGATGTACCTTCACTTGTCTTCGTGACATTTACTGGCTGCGTGTGAAGGAATGGATGGGCAAGAAGTGTCAAGTGTGATAAACGCCTACACTATACTCCCTACTCACAGATAGGTTTTCTTGAGTCTACATGAAAGATAGAGGATGTTTTTTTTCAGTTGTTCTTTTGACTACCGTTCTGTGGTGCAGCTGACGCCCACATAGTGAAGAATTTTGAACGTATTCGGTATCCCCTATTTCTCGGTTGTGTAAAAACGAGCTCGATTGAAATAGTGGTCTTTATCTGTAAACGCCGACTATGGTTATGTTTTTACATGTCTTTTCCTAGTGTTTTAGTCTGCCCGTCAGGTTTTTCTTATAGTTTGGGTGTTTTTTTGCCTTTACGGCTCTGATCTCGCCTATATTTTTATTCTTTATTGCAGGTCCCATTGGTAAGCAAATTCATCGAACGTCAATCTGTGATAATCTTAGCTCCCTCCCCGGATGTGGCCAACAACCCAGTATCACTCAGCCCCAACAACGGTTTCGTACGCCTAGGTTTCCGATGGTTTTCAAAGCAAAGTTTTGCCTTGTATTGTTCCCCCCTTACAGTTACACCTTTCGTCTTAACACTCTTCTCATGCTTTCATGCTGTATTTTTATTACTTTTTGTAAAAAAAGTAAAGTGATTGTTTTGCGCTTCTACTGGAGGTTCGCTTGGGCTGGTATTAAGGAAGTTGTGTACGTTTTAAAAGGAATCGACACTCCGTATTGTTATCATAGGTGAGTGGCGAAGTATGTCAACGGCTATCTACCTAAATAGGTAGCTGAGTTTGGTCTTTTAACATTAGGCAAATCGGAGAATCCGGTTGCCCGAAACGTTGGCTGGACGAAATTGACGTTCAGAGGCTCAACTTAGTGACGCGTTAAGCCATAAATATAGCATTCTCTGGTGTATCACTCACTGGTGGATTTTGTTCCTTACTTGAGTAGGGCGAAAGTGGATTGCACGAATCTTCGAAGATGGAAAAAACGGAATGGCAATGCTTTTACCCAGCGGGAACACGATGCTCAGGATGGCGGACAAGTGGTCAAGAGATTACCATAACACTATCTCTTAACGATTATAAAAAAGCATTTTACGTACCACGGAATGTTTTTCCACCTATTGAGGACTATCTGTGATAGCCCTCTACGCACACAAAATGATGTGTTTTTTCGGAAAAGTTTGGTAACAATCGGTAGATTTATTGCGGAGCTTTCGCTTTTTAACGATTATAAAAAAGCATTTTACGTACCACGGAATGTTTTTCCACCTATTGAGGACTATCTGTGATAGCCCTCTACGCACACAAAATGATGTGTTTTTTCGGAAAAGTTTGGTAACAATCGGTAGATTTATTGCGGAGCAACGTTTCGCTTTTCACAGGCCAAGTGACTAGGTTATGAGGTTGGTCGAGATTTAAGACGGAAGTAGAACCAATCAGCTAAGTCAAGTTAAATCTCTGTTAAGCGTCGGCTGAGGGATTTTGTGTGTTAGCGTGGGTGACCAAGTGTTAGGCCGATGGGGAACCTACTTGGATTCGGGTCCAACTTAAGGTCTTGTTCTTCCGGTTCTGTTTACGTGAAGATTCCTCATGAACTAGTGTTACGATAGTTGTGTAATGAAGAGGGATTGTGTGGCCTTTGGTCGGGTTGGGATTTCTACCCTCTAACCTGCTAATGATTCCACCTGCATTGACACGCACGAACAACACTTATCTAAGACCACTTTCCATACGCTCACCAGTTTCACACCCTCAATTCCGTTCACGTTGCGATGTGTGGTGATTTCCACCGCCTCGGCTATCAGACACTAGTATGAATTGCAGTCCCTGTCTTAAGACTTCCGCAATATCCCGATCTATTCTATGTCCCGTGTCTAATCTACCGCCATCGCATTTGGTATTCGCATTCCTTGGTGGTTTCTCTACTGTTCTTTTGACTACCGTTCTGTGGTGCAGCTGACGCCCACATAGTGAAGAATTTTGAACGTATTCGGTATCCCCTATTTCTCGGTTGTGTAAAAACGAGCTCGATTGAAATAGTGGTCTTTATCTGTAAACGCCGACTATGGTTATGTTTTTACATGTCTTTTCCTAGTGTTTTAGTCTGCCCGTCAGGTTTTTCTTATAGTTTGGGTGTTTTTTTGCCTTTACGGCTCTGATCTCGCCTATATTTTTATTCTTTATTGCAGGTCCCATTGGTAAGCAAATTCATCGAACGTCAATCTGTGATAATCTTAGCTCCCTCCCCGGATGTGGCCAACAACCCAGTATCACTCAGCCCCAACAACGGTTTCGTACGCCTAGGTTTCCGATGGTTTTCAAAGCAAAGTTTTGCCTTGTATTGTTCCCCCCTTACAGTTACACCTTTCGTCTTAACACTCTTCTCATGCTTTCATGCTGTATTTTTATTACTTTTTGTAAAAAAAGTAAAGTGATTGTTTTGCGCTTCTACTGGAGGTTCGCTTGGGCTGGTATTAAGGAAGTTGTGTACGTTTTAAAAGGAATCGACACTCCGTATTGTTATCATAGGTGAGTGGCGAAGTATGTCAACGGCTATCTACCTAAATAGGTAGCTGAGTTTGGTCTTTTAACATTAGGCAAATCGGAGAATCCGGTTGCCCGAAACGTTGGCTGGACGAAATTGACGTTCAGAGGCTCAACTTAGTGACGCGTTAAGCCATAAATATAGCATTCTCTGGTGTATCACTCACTGGTGGATTTTGTTCCTTACTTGAGTAGGGCGAAAGTGGATTGCACGAATCTTCGAAGATGGAAAAAACGGAATGGCAATGCTTTTACCCAGCGGGAACACGATGCTCAGGATGGCGGACAAGTGGTCAAGAGATTACCATAACACTATCTCTTAACGATTATAAAAAAGCATTTTACGTACCACGGAATGTTTTTCCACCTATTGAGGACTATCTGTGATAGCCCTCTACGCACACAAAATGATGTGTTTTTTCGGAAAAGTTTGGTAACAATCGGTAGATTTATTGCGGAGCAACGTTTCGCTTTTCACAGGCCAAGTGACTAGGTTATGAGGTTGGTCGAGATTTAAGACGGAAGTAGAACCAATCAGCTAAGTCAAGTTAAATCTCTGTTAAGCGTCGGCTGAGGGATTTTGTGTGTTAGCGTGGGTGACCAAGTGTTAGGCCGATGGGGAACCTACTTGGATTCGGGTCCAACTTAAGGTCTTGTTCTTCCGGTTCTGTTTACGTGAAGATTCCTCATGAACTAGTGTTACGATAGTTGTGTAATGAAGAGGGATTGTGTGGCCTTTGGTCGGGTTGGGATTTCTACCCTCTAACCTGCTAATGATTCCACCTGCATTGACACGCACGAACAACACTTATCTAAGACCACTTTCCATACGCTCACCAGTTTCACACCCTCAATTCCGTTCACGTTGCGATGTGTGGTGATTTCCACCGCCTCGGCTATCAGACACTAGTATGAATTGCAGTCCCTGTCTTAAGACTTCCGCAATATCCCGATCTATTCTATGTCCCGTGTCTAATCTACCGCCATCGCATTTGGTATTCGCATTCCTTGGTGGTTTCTCTACTTTCCTTTTATGCTCACCAATTCTGGTGTGCAATTCCCTGGCGGTTTGTCCTATGTAAACCTTGGTGCAATGGTTGCAGTTAATTTTAACACGCAGTCTTCCCTGGCGGTTTGTCCTATGTAAACCTTGGTGCAATGGTTGCAGTTAATTTTATACACGCAGTCCCTAGTCCTTTCAACCAGGGGGTATTACAATTGCACCAAGACTGAGCGGAGCGTTTTCCCCTTACGGAAAGATACTCGAATATTGGCTTAGTTCAGCAGCCTCCGAATAACCTCCGGAGTTCCTGTCTTATATGGAGTAATTGCTGCTCCAATCCATTCATTACTGGGTCTAGATACCAGAGCCAATGTCCTTCTTACTTGACGCCTGATCAAACCCACTGGGTATTCTATTTCTTGGAGTTTGTTGGCAATCTCGATCTGAGCTACCGTTCAGTCGATCTCTTCTGTGCACAGCGCTCTGATTCGGCTTAACATCGACGAAACAATACTGGCGTACACAGGCTTTCAGTGGGCTGATGAGTAGTTTAAGACAGTTCCTGTCTGCTGGTTCCTGGAAGATAGTTTAATTTTTCACCACTTGTGTTATACAGTCCAGAAAGGGCGATGTGCCCTCGGTGGACTCTATCTCCATGCTAAACTTGATTTGTGGGTTTAAGCTATTGAGATAGTCGTGGAAGCTGTTCACGTTATCTCGTTTGACTACGACAAACGTGTCGTCAACATAATGCCAAAAAACTTTCAATGGACAATGATATCCGGCCTTGATATTTGTTCAAATTCTTCCATATAAATATTAGCTAAAGCTAGGGGTGTTGGAGATCTCGTGTCAAAATCTTGTTCTTGTGAGTAGACAGTTGTGTCAAAAACAAACTGACCAAGATTCAAACTTATGCCCTCAACTATTTCATCCAGCGAGAGCTGTGTCCGTTTCTCAAGTGTCGTATCTGCCAGTAACAACCTCTTAGTTGCCTCCAGGGCACCTGTCTTAGGGATGGTTCTCCTTCCACCTTAACTCTTGACCAACCTCGTAACCTAGTCACTTGGCCTGACGAAGGCTTTGTGTAAAAAGCGAGACGTTGCCCAGCAATAAGTCTACCGATTATTACCAAACCTTTCCGAAAAAGATTACTTAATCGGTTCCAAGCGTTTTTAAACTGGTTGAAAATAACGTATTTTCTTTTCTGAGTAACTGAAACCTGAACCAATCGTCGACTGGGTGGCCGACTGTTCTGAGCTGTAGTTTTTTTTCAAACGTTAATGTCCTAAGTTGATTGAGACAGAGTAAAGTAGAAAGAAAAAGGTGGCCTGCGTGGTGTTCCCTACCTTCTATTTCTCGCCTTTTGTTAACAACCCACGGGGCATATTCAAGGTCGTCTAATTTACAGGCGGGAGAAATCCATACACAAAAGACGTGAAGTTTATTCTACAATACCAAGCAATGACATGGAAATCAGGTATACGAAATTATACGTCAATCATGTCTGACGGAATTTCTATCAAAACGGATGAATAATGTGATGAAGCAGTGGGATTGTTGAAATTATGGTTCATGCTATGGCGTCCGCTGTGGAGTGTCGAATTCGCAACCATATTTTCTTGTGTCGGGCTAGTGCCATCTGTGTTGGAGAGCAAAGATTACTCAGGACACATATATTAGATTTCAAATATACTTTTTCGTCGCATGATTCTGAAGACGGAACATAGGGATTTTATGTGAGTTGGTGATATTTAATACGCCACCCAAAGTGACCATCGGAGGGCTATGTTATTCTAACTGATTAACTGTATCGGTAACACGGAAAACACCTGACGTTTCGGGTCCGTTCCCACATGATTTCTTTTCTCACTTGATTTTCAACTGATCTGAAGTGACAGACCTAGTGATAACCTACCGTGTGCACTCTGATGTCCACTGTAGTTCTAGGCGCCTGGTGAGCATTCAGAACTAGCAGCTTTAGAGCAGGGAAACCAGTATCATTGGTTGGCAAAAACACTGCCCTCCATCCATTCACAGAAGTTACTAAGATATCATCTTGGAAAGTACCCATTCACTTCATAACCGTCTGGTTACTTTCCTCTCCAATCGAAAGCTGGTTACCCTGAATAGAACATGAGGAGCAGAGCGTACCCGTGGGTATCGAATTATCACCACCAGTCCGCAAATTGTTTCACATGAAGTACAATTGTCATCAGTGAAGTAGGAGGGCACTTTGAGTCACTCACAGGCTGGAAGATCCTGAATGTCAAAAGGATGACTTAAGTCTGGGAATCCGTAGTGCCATTTACCGACAAGCGGGCAAATGTGTACAACAAACCTCAATTATGCAAGTAGGCAAGTCTATGGTTACCTGGTCCAACGCGGTGTAAAAATCCGCACAACAGACAACTATGAGTGGAATAGTAACTCCGTTGTGTGGGTTGCCAGTTATCTTATCGAAGATCACCCTCATGATTCTGACTGGTGGTGCTGCCTTCAGAGCATCATAATGGAACAGGTCAGAATAGGTCGAACAGACAAGACAAATTTGGATGGGCGTGCCATGCAATCATCTTTGTCTCTTTAGGAAAGGTTGGTGACGTGGATGAAGTAAGTGGGAATTTAAAAGCACGCAGGTGGAATAGACAAGCGAATAGGTAGTCATCAAACTGTCGAATTAGATTCGGTAACCACATTGGATGTAGTTGGATTCTTCTAAGGTGCTCGCATAAACTCGTTAAGCATGACTTATCTTCCAGGTAGACGCACAAGTCATAGGACACATCGTGTCAACGCCGCCTTCTCGCCCAACAACCACCCTGAGTCTGTGTGTTCCATTGTTTTGGCATTGTATATTGCTGGGGATAGACTATGGTAATGCAGCAGTAGAGCAATGATGTCTGCAATTGTGGGTAATGCTTCCGAGTTATAATTTTTTGATCTTTCGATAGATACATCCTGGAATAACGTATATGCTCTATGGATTCCGTCAAAGACGGCTAGTAAAATGGAAAATCGCTCAAATGTGATGTTATTCCATGTAAGATCGGATATCCGGTGTTGCTCGTTAAGGATTTTCAGTGTTCCGAATATAGCTATATCTATGTCGAGAACAGCACATAATAGGGTAACAGTAGTTTACAGATTGTCTGGCAACATCACAGGACCACCGTGAAGCCCCATCGGCACTGGCCATATTGCAGATCATGATCATCGTGATCAGTATAGCCAATAGCAGCCAGAGGCAATACCGATAGTGAACACCCACTTTCTATCGAACCACATTAACCAATTCGAAAAACCGCTTGTTTTTTGTGGTAGCCTCCAACAATCTTACATCTCTGAAAGAAGGGCGTTACCAGAAAGATCATCAGAATTGGAAACTCACTTGTGCGAGATGCAATTTCCGTTTGTGTATCGACTCCTTCCTGACGATTTCACGCTCTTCACTTTTGAGCTTCATAAGAGTGATGACAGAGGGTACATTGTAGGATAACGTGTGTTCTTTAAATTCCTTATTCGCTTTTGTCTCTTCCTTCAACTCCTAGGGTGACAGAGTAGGGGGAACGTTACATAGAAAATGACTGGGGGATGGAGCATCATGGTGCGTCGTACCCTACTAGACTACTATCAGACACCAGCTAACGCCAGGCTAACTCATGTTTGACATCAAGAAACACTTGTTCACTTGTTCTTAAAACAGTGTGTTCAGCGAACTTAACGCCATCACACAGTCCATGCATTCTACCACTTGAACTGTCGCTGTTGGATCCATATTCGATGAAGTTTCAGTGATGATTGAATGCAAACGCTCACCCTCAGACGTATAAACAAACCGGGTAGCCTGACAAAAAGGTAAAGTGGCCTGTTTTTCACTAAAGTGGAATAGCGTGCATAGAGTAAAACTCACAGAGTGACTATATGAAACCAGTACCTAGAGGAACAAAAATACGACGTGCCAACTATTCAGATGCGCTTTATGGAAGTTTTCCAGATTTTTGTCAAATTCCGGGATCGACTGTTATGTTCTGGACAGCTTTATTGCCTATGCGTTTATAAGCGCGCGGTAGTAAACAGCATTTTTCAAGCAGGTTGGTGAGTACTTCCGACATAGGCCTCCAAAAATATTACGGTTACCTGGTGAGCCTACGCTGCCTTAGTCTGGGGGAAAAATTCAGCATTCAATTATGAGATTATTTATAACCTTGACATTTCCACTATCCACATCCGCTTAAAAGTGCACATGAAGGCCTTCTAAAAACTTTCAGTGGAATAGGCTTTCCACGCGTTTCAAGAAAGCTGTTCAAGGAGAACTTACAAACGCATTTCCGTTCACGAGTTCTCTTGGTAATGGAACGAAACAACTTACTTTTTTTACGGCCACCATTTCGCTTTGTGCTCTTCGTTTGATATCAAGCCTCTGAGCTATCTCTAGTTTAATCCTCTCTTTTTCTTTGATGGCTTGCGTCAACTGAACCTATCAGGTACGAGGCAGAACACATTGTTTCCCATTTTGAGGGAAGCCTACCTTATATGCGTTTAACACCTGCAGTGTCTTGCCTGCGACAAGCTTGAGTCGTTGTATTTCTTGATTGCGTTCATCGATTTTCCTGAGACACTCGGAGTTGTCTATTTTCAGCTGCTCAAAATCGACGGGACGGAGAACCTCCCCAAGTTCTTCCTTTTGCCTCAGTTGCTCTCGGGATTTTCGTAGCTGGGTGTGCAAGGCAGAGTTCTTTAGACGCAGTTTGTCCACGATCGTGTCCTTGTAATTGAATAAAGGAACAAAAATATTTTGAGCTAACGATAACTGGAACGTCGGGAAGAACTGCAAGTTTGATTGGTCACATTTCAGTCTTCCAAACTTAGATTGCTTTGAAAAAAAGTATAATGCATGTCAGTAGAACTGGGATAGCTGATGGCGCGCTACTCTACGGATTTGACGCTGCTCACACACTCAGCTCAGATCGATTGACTGTTTCATTGTACAAAGTAGCACGTGTCAGGTTAAACAGCAATGCAAACACAAAGAGAATTCAACTTGCGTTGTTTCATTTCGTCCAATTTCGTGTTTATTGGGTCTAATCCTGGTTTTACGGACTGAATGTCTCTGGACATTCCCGTCATTTATTAAGCACGTTTTGCAGTAAGTACCCTTTAAAGTGTCGTATTGAATCTATCTGAAAAGTGAGTTGTCCATTAAAGAGAATATAGACAGTGGTTAACCGTTTAACAGAGTTCAGATTTTTTCGAGCGCATAAATGTTTAATTTCTGTGCCTTACCTCAGAATATCTATTCATCCTTCAGAAGACAAGTAATCATTTTTTTCCTACTGCGAAGATACATTCAGCTATTCATTTATATAAGCCAGGATCTTCCAAGAAACTTGGTTTCTTATGTCGGCGATCATGTGTTTTCCATCTCGCTGGCTCCGTCAGTTAAGACATTTGCACTGGATTTTGAGTGCAATATTGACACACATCAGTGCATTTGACGTAGAACTCTAAATTTCAAATTTATAAATTTATGGACTATTATTGTCAGTGTACCATATCATTGGACGAAACCCGCTTTACTCTATTGGCATTTTGTGAATCTTGATTACGAAACCTATACAAGAGTAACTAGCACTGGTTCAAGGCACTGTCTCGACAATGGAAAAAAGGTTTTTTGAATAGCAGACAAGTATAACCATGTACTATGTGTGTGTAACATTATGCTTTTTATGCGGTAGAGGCAATCTGGCACCATCTCAGCATACGTGTTTCGTTCAGGTGGCACAGCTGCTGGGCACCGAAAATGTTTTTCAGTTAGAACGATTGTCCCAACACAAAGACACATATTTTTCTTTCTAACGATCCATAGAGATTCGAGATAGCGAGAGGAAAAGCACTAACATTGACTTGCAGCCAGTAATGCAGCGTCTCCAATCAATCACACACAAAAGAACGCACATCCCATCCTGAAATACGAGTCGTATCAACAGTGCCCATCCCTTCATTGCCCTTCGCCTGGTAAAAGCTTGGCCACGTTCCTTGTAAGTGAACACGAAATATATACAGTTCCTCCGACAAAACGGTGGTTCACACGGTGCT
This sequence comes from Opisthorchis viverrini, assembly GCF_000715545.1. Lineage (NCBI taxonomy): Eukaryota > Metazoa > Platyhelminthes > Trematoda > Opisthorchiida > Opisthorchiidae > Opisthorchis > Opisthorchis viverrini. The sequence continues at coordinate 922,335 of NW_008751871.1, forward strand.
TCACAGCGCATGACCGAACTATCACACATATTACAAATTTTTTTCATTGAACTCTAGATGTAGAAACGAACATTGGTTCTCTCGTTGCTTTGTTGTGGATTCGCCAACACCAGCTACACGAGCTATGTTGTTGAGGTGGCGCTTACCGATGACCCGATGGCAAAACACTGGTTTCAACGTTGCTGCTGAATTAACCAAGGAAAGTGAACTGTGTTTCAAGAGAACTTTCCAAAAGTTCCCAACAAACTTAATTCTAAGAATATACAAAGGAAAACTCACCCGCTGCCGCGTAGAATCCTGGATGAATTTCAGGAACTTTTCGTAATATATAGGATTTACTAACTTGCCACATCCTGTTGTGACGAAAATTTTCGAAAACTCGTTTGAGGACTTGTTGATTTCTTTCTGAATGACGACCAACGCCTCCAGTTCGGCCTAAAAGTGTGCTATACATAGGTCTGCAGGATGTGGTTCCACTACCCTGTAGTTATGCAGAAGCGCTTCGGAGGATTTCTCTAATGCAATTATCTCCTGTTTATAAGCTTCCTGTTCGGATTGAAGAACGGTGACCTTCTGCTCCCAACTCAACCTTAATATACGGTCTGCAACTTCATTCCGGGTCTTAGATCTGATACGACCCGCTTCTCCCACATCTGAGACTTGTTGTACCAACTCTGAAAATTGCACGCAAGTAATTTAGATTCAACCTCGAGTAATATCCTCTATCCGTGGGTCCACTCTACCAATATACCTTTGGTAGCTTTCATTCTCACATTTGAAAAGTTTCGTTCTCTCCCTGAAAAATAAGACAACTTGGTTGAAATTACTTTAGCTCGGAAATAATCTGTTCTAGGTTTGAATCTGATAAGTTTTTTATCCATTCATCTCCATAAGACTCTCTTGTGAGTGTTTCAGCCATCCGCGTAACGGTAACCAACGTTTGGTTGAAATTCGGTGGATTAAAACAATCTAATGCGCGTCCTGAAGACAACAGAGCATATCCATCGCATCAGCGACTGGACAAAACAATACTTCCATCAGATCACACATCAGTGCATTACCAACTAGAGTGCATCCGTCGCATCCATCGCGCGGTACGTTCGAAATCGGTTTCGTTTTTCACTCGTGCAAATTCGTGAAAATTTTTTTCGTTGTTCAATCTATTCACAGAGTACACACGAGTAATTGTTGAATTTTATTACTCTAACAAAACATTTGAGTGATAACCCTTCATATTTTGCGCACACCTATTTTACATCTAGTCCGAAACATGACGTCAATCCATACCGATCGCCCTCCGCAGCCATTGGTAGACCACAATAGATGTGGGCGAAATGGCT
>NW_008751871.1:927485-928883 GCF_000715545.1 Opisthorchis viverrini
TTAGACAAAACTTTTTTTCATTTCGGGTAGTAGCTGCGTGGAATGACCTTCCTCCGACGGTTGTACACGCTCCTTCTCGAACCCAATTTAAAGCACTATTAGACATTTATTTATGCGAATCCTCGCGCTGGCGAGCATACTGCCCCGCGCTGAGAACAAAAAGAGCAGTGCTCCTGCTCGCTCGTATTTCTGGACGGCCGTACGCTAAGGACAAAAGGCTCTATTCGTCTTTTCGAGATCGTTCGATCGAGTTTCACACTCTGCCCCACGAGCAGTGCTACACCCTGCTCGTATTTCTGGACGGCCGTACGCTAAGGACAAAAGGCTCTATTCGTCTTTTCGAGATCGTTCGATCGAGTTTCACACGTCTTCTGCCCCACAAACTCAAGCCTTGTGGGGCGAAATAATCCTACACTGAATTAAGGCGTTTCCAACAGACACGAGCTTATGAGTGAAATTCAGCTCGGCCTATTCGCCTTCGGCACCGGTCACCATTTCAGTACCCCACTCTCCCATTTTGGAACCGTTCGTTTTTCATACCAAAGTCGAAGAGCTTCCAGATGTGCTTTCGAATCTATTTCCACCTTTTGTGGACGGTTTGGTCTCCCTGGTTTCAAACGTCAGCGCCTTCCAAATGGATGTAGACGTAGCGAAGCACTGGTCTCTTGGTTGGCCCATTACTCCACCTGTATATCAGTCAGTGAATCTATTGTGTGCCTTAATCAGAAAGTAAAATACGGATATAATCTATTGGTGGATTATGTCTAGTGCACTGTGGTGTGATCCCAGGGAAATGTTGTTTTGCCATTCAGTGACACCATCGACATAGGTTAGATTTCCGAATAAATCCACTTTGAACCTACACGTTCAGGGTTGGAATAACTTGTGGCAAGATGGCCCAGTGGTGAGATCGCGAAGTTAATGACTCAAAGGTTCGGGTTCGAACCCGGCTTTTCCTCTCGACTTTCCCTGCCTAAGCTTGAGCAACAAGGGAATATCCAAGCCTTCGTGCACCCCGTGTTTAGCATGGCCTCTAGGCAACGAAAGGGCGCTGTAGATAAACAATTACATTATTTATCTTTTATAGCTTGTAGCCGATTCTTTCCCAGTACAATAAGCCCGCATTCCTCAATAAAACCCGCTGATCTGCCGTCTTTCCCGGTGGCTGTGTTGATTTACTTATCTAACTGTAAGCGATTTGTGGCGCGCGTGAGAACATGATGCCTATAACCAGGTGTATATTCATTCCACCCCGGCGATGCCGCACTGTCATTGGACAAAAAATCTGGTTAAGTTCATTCGCCAGGTTATGCGACTCAGTCCGCCCGCGATCGTTCTGGTCAAGATTTTCCTCATTCTCGTTCAATATCTATTGTTGATTCCGCCTGCGAATCAACG
>NW_008751872.1:0-7757 GCF_000715545.1 Opisthorchis viverrini
GCAAACAGAAAAGGAAATCCATGGGTGATATGAGCGTGAGATCCGAGTAACCCAAAGACTCAGTCGGCTGACATGAACTAAAACTGGAAATCAGTTGCTGGCCGTGAGTGACCTTGGGCGGTTGGGTAAATGGCCGGAGTCACAACGAGCGAAAGTGGAGGTGGAGGCGGGATAATTCGAATTTGGAAAGCATAGCAAGTTAGGTCTCAAAAATATGGTGCAATCCGAGAACAAGCAGACTCACTGGTTGCACTGTTGTGGGGAAGTCAGGTACACGGGTTTGGTTGGATGGGGACACAGAGGTGGTTGAATTCGAACGAGTAGTCCAACAGGTTAGAATGAATGTCAGGGCAGTAGTTGGGGTCAATGAAACGAGTAGACAAGAGGGCTCGGTTTGGAGGAGGAATGGAACAGTCGCGGATGCGCTATCAAACTGAGTATGGCAGTGCCATTCCATCATTGGCCTGACATGCTTCCACCGACTAGGGACTGTGCCAGTGATAAGGGAGATATTGGAGAGATTAAGGTCGAGAGTGAGGACTTCCGGGCCACCAGCTTTTAAGATAAGTGAAGGGATGCCGTCAGTGCCTGGGAAACTGGAGTCTGTAAGGCGAGCGAGAGACGGTTTTACATCAGACAAAGTACCAGAGTGTGTGCAGCGGTTGGGGCTTGTCTCGTTAGCAGATGTGGCCACTTCATAGCTAGGTGGGAACAATAAGTAGATGGAGTCGATGAGGAGGGAACACATCAGCTAGTGAAGAAGGAGTTTAGGGATTCCACAATGTCAGCAGGGTCAGAGAGATGTTTCCCGTCAGCGACCACAATATTTGAAACTGTAAATGAATTTTTGTAGCGACGCCGGCGAAAGAGTCTCCCCAGCATCTTAGGATGTAGAAAATGTGCTACAGCGGTTGACTCCTAACGCTTTTCAAGGGCGAGTTTGGCCGTGATAATAACAGTCATAAGTTTGTTGGTTACAATAAGGAGTGAGAGATAATGGGGTTCAAGGTAGAGCCTACGATATTTCCTAAGTTTATGGCGTATAGCGGGTAATCGCGTGGATGGATGGGAACCAGAAGCACAGGAAGCTCGTGTGGGAGCCACTAAATATATTGATGATAGTAAGTTGTCGTGAAAGATGTTAGTCACGCTTTGCGTGTCACCAGAGAGAAAGAACTCGTCCCAGGTCTTATGGCGCAATGAGATTGCAAACGCTTCAAGAATGCCCGGGAAAGGATGAAAGATGTTAAGGGAGGAAGAGTAGCTGAAGGTAGAGTACCCGTCCAGCTACAAGTTACAATACAATGGTCACTGTCGGGAAACTTCGGACTAAATGCGGCAATGGGACACAGATAGCCGTTGACAAAAGCAATGTCCAGGGTGTGAGCACCGCGTGTTGGTTGCCTTACAAACTGGGACCAGCTTTCGACATTAAGTTGGGCAAGCAGAGGCGAAAGGTGCAAAGGGCAGTTTTGTTGAGACCAGTCAATCTCAGGAATGTTGAGATCCCCAACAATTAGTTTGTTTGGGTGAGGTAGAGCTTGCGTGTTAGAAAGAAGCGTAGACAGACGAATAATTGAGCTAATGGGGTGTGGAGGGACATGTACAAACATCCGAGGATGAACGGCGGATTAGCCCGACAGGCAGAAAGCCAAACAGAGTCTGGAGTTCCACCAGTAGTGGATCTTCAATGCTGGAGACTTCCAGTTCAGTTATTGCGTATATGAGGCAGCCACCCCCACGGCGGTGGGGACGGTCAGAACTGAAGTTGGTGTAACCCCGGAAGGGAGACAAGGGCATCAGGCGTGCTAGGAGAGAGCCACGTCCCTGTGATGCAAATGAGGGTTGGAGGAGCTATAGTTGAGATAGCTTGGATGTAGTGCATTTAAGGTAAGAGAGCGTGTGTTGATTACAACGACAGAAGGATTGCTAGCGGGATCTTGGGAGGTGGATAATGTGGCTAGCAAGGAGTTGACAAGCCCAAAGAGGTCAGCATGGAATGGAGCAAAGACAGTGGAATCGGGGGTTCTCGAATTGGTAGGCGAAGTAGGACCAGGTAAAGATACGTGAGAATAAGATGCTGAGGCGTACCGCGATGGGTACCGAAGCAGCGTTTGGGTGGAAGGGCAGGTAGCGAAGCTACATGGACAAAGAGTAACAGGCTGGGTCGGGCAATCGTTTGTAATGATGTAATCGACATGATCAAGTGGTGGTACCTTGTGTGGCAGCTCAACAGAAACAGCGTGATTTAGGTCACGCGGGATGGAAGGGCAGGAGAAGTGCTTAGGAGACAAGGAGTGACAGGGTAAGGTAGGGGCCCTGAGAGGTTGGTTGTATCTGTTTTTTAGAGGCTTAAGCATCGAATCGTAGGGGGGGCGGAGGGAACGGGTAACCAAGCTGGGCTGATTGGAGGAGATGGAATAAGGAGTTTATGGTAAGAGATGAGAGGTGAGGGGCGGGAACAGGGTGCAGTGAGGAAGTTGGTGGTATGTCAAACTCTCTGGGAGAGGTGAGCTCCGTTGGGAGTGAGCAGGAATACTCTGCGTTGGCTGTAGTTGAAGGGGTTTGGAATAGGAGGTCGAGATACGGCTAAAGGCCGTAGAGGTGGAGCTGCACATGGCTGCGGAGGGGGGCGTAGGCTGTGGTAGAGTAGGTAGTTGCTGAAAAGGGATCTAAGGCATATAGTACGCAGGTTTCCAGAGTGGCGGGACTTGATAGGGTCTAGGACTACGTAGCGGTAGTTGTGGTTTGGAGATCCTGCCAGGGAACTGGGTTGCGCGGCTAGAGGGGCTACAGATGCGCTCATGAGGAATTACGGGTTTAGTTAGGTTTGTAGAATGGTGAACAGCAGGAGCGCGGGTAGTTGGCAAAGGAGACAGTGTTACGGTGCGAGGTTTGCACAGCAGGTGCTTGGGTCCAAGGAAGTGCTTTGGTGGGGAGACACGAAATGTCACTAGGTCAGGAGGTTTAGAGTGAAAACCTGTGCTATCATTCTCCACTACAGACTCATGTGTGGGCTGATCAGTTACCGTATGTCTTAAATCAGCAGTCGATTTCGTTGGCGTGGTGGGGGTCAGAGATAGGAGTGGGTGGCTCATCGTCGTGAGCGTGGGGTACAGGACCTGGGTCCAGACAGCTTTGTGTGGCATTGTAGCACTCGTCAGCGCAAGCACTGGTAGGTGACGGCGCAAAAGGCTCACGTGACTTTTTGGTAAGCTGTCTTTGCATTCTCGTACGAGCAGCTTTGAGTTTTAAGTTATGGACTTTTTCGGTAGATAAGAGAAGAGTCTGGGCTGTTAGCAGACGCGCGGCATTTTTTCGCCCCGGAATGGCATTATTATCGGGCAGCACATGGACGCTTTCTACTTCCGGTGCCGCCGAGCTGTGCATATGGTGTCCGGTATGCCACATGCATTCAGGATGGCAGTTTTGGCATGATCAAGTGGGATTCGATCAGGTGCATTGAATATTAGTACTTTATACCGGCATGCAACGCGTTGACAAATCTCAGAAGCAATCGTGCCGATAAGAAATGACGCTTTTTCAAGGTTCGTTTGATCGCATGTTGCATCAGGATTCAGAAGGCGTGCAATGGATTGTATGGTTCGGAGGGAGGATGTTTCGTTCTCCATCTGGTACACAAGTGTTTTGAGATTTTCTAAGTCATTTGGGACTTCAGAACCTACTGGCAGCATGGAACGAGTGTTGCCTGGTCGATGAGGCAAGGATATGTCAGTTATAACAACTGAACAGTCTGAGGTTGCTTGGGATACTGTCTTTGCCGGCCTCGAGAGGTGAGGGGGTTGGGAGCTGGATCTTCTGGATCTAAGCCGATTCTTTGAACATACTGGAAGGATAGATGATGGGGATTCGGGGTCTAGCGACCGCTTTGAGGAAGATGGGAGCGGTGTCATAATGAGACACTTCGGAGTAGGTTGAGGAATGACTGATTTGGTGGAATACAGTCGGAAGTTCTAGGGTAGTAGGAGAATTATGGATTGCATTAAGAAGGTAACAGTCAGTCTTAGATACCTATGTGGGCTGGTAGTTCAGATAGGACTGTGGAAGCTTGGAACAATGGTGGAACTTTTGACTTAACGACTATGTAGATGAAAACTAAGCACGCCCTACAAACTGGGGCTAGCATTGATTGAGCCTACTGGAAAAAGGAAGCCTGTTTGGTGTTTGTGATCGCAGTTAACTGAGGGGCACCGTCAAAAATAGCTATCCAGTATAAAAAACTGGTTAAAAACCTATGCATGGGCTGGAAGCAAAAATTCTGCAACACCTGACCTTGAAATTTTGGTTTCGCGGCGCGCGAAATTGCACGGCACTCCGGTGGGGCTTATAGGCCTGCAGCTGCCAGGCGATAGTCGATCACCAGTTTTGCAGATTGGCGTGACATTCGTTTTCTTCCAAGCGCCCTTTGTCAAGCGACTGACGAAACACCAGGTGTAGATGATTTGCCACTGTGGAGGACCTTTCCTTCAGGATCCTTGGATGGACCTCGTTGGGCTCCGATGCGCAGAATCGGTTGATACTGTACAAGAGTTGACGAATGTCCTCCACCGTGAAGACCAAGTCAGTTAGAGGCTGTTCGTGGTTACGCCTTGACAAGAGTGGATGTGACGAGGACGCTTGTTCTTAGTATAGACGCATAGTGTTCTCTGTAAACCACAGATACCACTGTTGGGTCAGTTGTCGGTTATCCGTTTCTGTCCCTCAAGGAGAACGCGGATGGCTTGTTTCTGCGGCGATGTCTCATGTACTTGAACAGTACGTTTTTGTTTTTTCGAGCGAGGTCCAGAATGATGGCTCGTTTTCGTATGTTCTATTGGCGGATTTCCGATTTACAGCAGTTCCGCATTTTACGAAATGCCAGCTCATCTTCTGTGTCCCCTGTGGTCAACTTTTTGAAAAAGAGTTGGGATCTTTTTTCCGCAAGCTGCCAAAAAGGATTCGGCGACTTCTGNCGAATGCGTGCTGGCTTTTTGGGGACGAACGTCGCGTCAGCCTCGTGGACTTCCTGGACAATGGTCCTATATAGTTCTTCCACCGGAGCTGGTCCCAATGTAGAAGTTTGCACGGCAGAAGTCTCGAAACCACGTTTGAGGTTCGGGATTTGTGTTCAACCCCCTAGATGAACATCTTGGAACGTTGTGCCTTGCTGAACGGCAGCGCAACTCTGTATCGGTCACTTGGCTTCCTGCCCCGCCCACCATGGTGTATCAAAAGACACGATGGCTCTACGCGGCCTTTTATGGAGAAAAAGGGAATTTTTACAACTGCATTTATAGGGTAGCCACAGAATGTTCCACATAGAATCTCCGCGAGTGGGCGAGTGGCACCTAGTCAAAGATGCTGGATCAGCACTGGCTGGCAATCTGACCAATCAGGGCATACCTTCGTTTAGTTTATATTCCGTATGTGACGTATCCATTCAGCTGATTTGCTGTTCGTTTATCAGGGACGGCTGGCCTCCGGACAGAGAGTCATTTGGGTTTGTGGTGCTGGGTTGGAGCGATTATGGAATCGCGGCAAGTTACTAGTAACATGGATCGATGATACTTTTATGTCCATCGAGGGTGCACCGTAGTTCTTATCTGCCATTTAAATGGGGCAGTAAGACAGCCGTGTCAACATCGAGGACTCAAAGTAGGAAAAAGTGTGAAAATATCTTAGAGCTCTACGCTGGGGTGACACTAGGGGCCCACAATAGCAAGCAGCCAAAACCAAGAACCGTTTCAAACTACCGCGGTTAGATAACACTCTCCGACTTCAAAAAACGGTAATGGGTATTAGGGTCGATGCGATCGGGTGTGAGCACAAGTGATTATGAAGGACCTGCATTCGATAAACGGTTCGCAAATGACAGAAATCGGAGGTTGGGGAACAAACGATCCGAGAAAAACGTGAGGCGTCTGGTTGTTTTCCGTGGTTGTACGATAGATTGAGCTCGGAATGATGCCGTTACAACCTAAAGAAAAGCGTAAGGGCGTCATACCGGATGTATTTATGAATTCTGTGAGCATTTTCGCTCTGCTATCAATGAATTTTTAGATTAACGGGAGGATTGCGCGGGATGTATGCGGCAATCATGGCAAGCTAAAGCCAGTGGCACAGGTATATGAGGAAAGTTGCTCTTATTATTGTTTCCTTTGTCCTCTATGTCAGAAGACGGAGCACGAAGTTCAGCATAGTGTAATAATGCATCTGGGGAGGGTGCGTGCAGTCGAAGTGAGATCAATCAACCGTGAAGTCCTTCTCACCGTTGGGTAGAGGATGTTCGGGAGGGCGGATATGGTGGGAAAAGAATCCACGGATGTAAACATAATAAGTTCTTTATATTCTGGATATTCCGAACGTGCATCAAGAGATATCCAGAATTTTTGGTGCACACAGCGGGGACCGGCAGAAGTTGCCACTCTCAAGCCTCAACGAACATAGTGCTTGATGGGACAACGGAACAAACGTCGACAGGTTCTCATAATCTCGGTGTTCGAAAATCTCTGGACAAAAAACTTGTCGGTCTGCGGTACGCAGACGATATCGTTCTCGTCTTCGAAGAAGAGAAGGCGCTTGCGTTCTTGGATGAACTGACCAAAGTAATCCCCTTCCTTTTGTACGAATCGCCCCCACAAATTTTAAGGTCACGCATTCACTGAACGCGCCATCTACTGTCCCGGCAGAGTCACTGGAAATCGTGGAGCGTTTTATTTATGTTGGGCGTTGTACTAGTTTCGTTTTAAGCAGGACAGCTCAGGTTAGTGCACGAACCTGCAAGGCCCGGGTTGCGTGCGCTAATTTGGGACTCCTATGGCGTCAACGAGGACTACCCTGGAATCTCAAGGGACGTGTCTGCCAGGCCAAAGTGTGGGCTGTTTCATTGCATTGTTTTGGAAATAGGCCTGTTCTAACAGCACAAGTGAGACGGTTTCAGGTGTTTAACAGTCGTTATTTCGGGGCCACATCTCGTGAGGCTTGGTGTTGGCGAATCGGTAACGATGCAATAAGAAAGCGAGTTTCTGGTTGTGCAACAGGAACATCCCTTGAAGAATGCGTCCAGCACCAGAAGTTGCGCTTGTTTGTACGTGCTTCGCGTATGCCGAACCATCGTTTTCCAAAATAAAGTCGTTTTGCATGTCCAATTCAGATGTGCGGGAGTAGAGTGGTCGCCAATCATCAACCTGGTAGTGGGATATGAAAGAACTCAAGAGAGGCTTTAAGACTGCCGGTGCTACTCGCCTTCTGCACCGCGCCTGGCTATTTGATGTCAATGGCGTTTGTCAGTTTCTGTGCGGATTGCCTTGGTGCTTGTCTAGAGGAGGGGTTTGATGAGGCCTAAAACTATATGGCAGACGTTGATTAGAGCCTCCAAATAGCCTGGAATCGTGTGCGCCTTTGAAAAGTTATGCATGTCTGAGATGTTGAGGTTTTTTGCACGTAACCTGGTATTAAGTATCGCAAAAATGTCGGTGTACAAACACGAGCGCGTTAGCTGAGCGACTTTTCAGGATTCAGCCCTTGGTCGTTGAAACAGCTATTGTAGTTGAGTATGGAATGTTTATAATTTATGATGAGGATGACGGAGCTTTCAGTTTCATTAGGCTTGCGGGCCTTTTGTACCTTTATTTTGCTTCCATTATAACACTACGTATTTCATCAATTGCATAATCGTTTTTGTTTGAATACGAAAAACTACAAAAACGCGCACTTGCACAATTTCACAGAATACAAGCGTGGTCACGTGCTTCGAC
>NW_008751872.1:8158-10647 GCF_000715545.1 Opisthorchis viverrini
GAATCTATTATATGTGGGAACTGTTCAGAAAAAGACCTCTGGAACACCATAATTGGATGATTGTTTATTCGCTGACCTGGGCCAACGACGAACTATTTAAAGAGAACAAATGTTAGTGAGTCCGTTCAATCTGACCTCTTTATTTTTGTATACCCAACCTAGCGTAATTATTTTTATTTCTTTGCCACACACTCCTGGTAAACTAACCTATTGGGTAGCCAGACCACTACAGGCTACATGATATTGGCGTCGAGAGCCAGAAAATAAGTGAAAGTAGGATTTGTTGCTCCAAATGAGCACAGCTGATACCAAACAGCCGTCCACTCACCAGATCTCCGACTAGGATGCACCCATGGGCGCTCGTTTGTGGACACATGCGGTCCTTGAACCCTGAGGCTGTTGTATGTATCACATAGTCCTCTGATCGTCCACTATGGTACTACTTTAGCTTCAACTCTTCTACGTCCATTATTGCATGTGACAGCTGAATCTTACTGTCTTATAATCCGTTTGCAGGCGGCTCACTCACTATCGTTTAAGAGAGTGACTAAGCGAGTGTTACGTTTACTCTTATAGTATTGAGACTCCAGCTTCGGTGCGGACGCTGATCGGGCATTCACCAAGCACATATTTAGTCAACCGCTAGAATTTTGTTTAAAAGTCTCTTTTCAATGATTTTGTGAAAGTTGTGCACGATTTGCAATTGATCATACATTTTTCAGAAAACCTATCGAGTGTAGGCGGCTTCCTAAAAACCATAACTGGGTTGACTGCACAGTACGGTTGTACCAGACGCAACCAAAAAATGGAAGCATGCTTCACCGAGGGTGATGACCATGCATGGGCTCGGCAGAAAGAGGACATGTAAGGGTATGAAATACCTTCGTCGGTTTCGGGATTAGGATGTTATGCATAAGTGGGGCCATATGGTCAGCTGCTAGCATAGGTACCGGGCTGGCAGTCACTATGGGTACTCAAGGCGAGCGACAACGCCGACACGTACGAGTATGATGGTCCCTCTTTGGCCATGGGATTGGGTGACCGTGTAAAGATGGGGCTTCAGAATAAGCGTTGCACAAGGACGCGGGCCTAGCTGGTACGGTAAGTAGCCAAGGTAGGCAACAACCTCGGCAGTTATCATGATGATAGAAAATGGTTGGCCTCGTTTTTCACCAATGTATCGGGACTAGATGAAATATTCTACAATAATAATATTTATTCTAAACTTGCGGAGAGCACACCGTCAGGCAGGAACATATATTGACAGTCAGAATAAAAACGACCAAGGTGATTGAAGGTATTAGAGAGTGCGCGAGAAAAAAATGGTAAAACCAATGGGCAATATCTGATGTAATAATAATCATAATGTTCATTCCAAACTTGTGAGTGGCATACCGCCTGGCATGATCCTGCGTTTACAGCGAGGCGGGGGCCTGACAGGCGGATTTGCGGGTAGTCGGGATTGCGCGAAAACGAAACAATGTCATAAACAGTGGGAAGTCATTCGATGAAATAATGATAACGGGTTTCATTCGGAACTTGTAGGGAACAATGGGCGTGAGGTCCTATTAACTCAAAGACTCAGTCGGCTGACATGAACTAAAACTGGAAATCAGTTGCTGGCCGTGAGTGACCTTGGGCGGTTGGGTAAATGGCCGGAGTCACAACGAGCGAAAGTGGAGGTGGAGGCGGGATAATTCGAATTTGGAAAGCATAGCAAGTTAGGTCTCAAAAATATGGTGCAATCCGAGAACAAGCAGACTCACTGGTTGCACTGTTGTGGGGAAGTCAGGTACACGGGTTTGGTTGGATGGGGACACAGAGGTGGTTGAATTCGAACGAGTAGTCCAACAGGTTAGAATGAATGTCAGGGCAGTAGTTGGGGTCAATGAAACGAGTAGACAAGAGGGCTCGGTTTGGAGGAGGAGTGGAATAGTCGGGGATGTGCTATAAAACCGAGTATGGCAATGCCGTGCCATTATTGGCCTGACGTGCCTCCGTTTTTGCACAGCCCCGTGACTAACGTCATATTTGAGATGATTCAGACGGGAGTTGGGCCATGACTTCTACCGCTAGCTTATAGCCGCAGAGGAGACTACGCATGTGGCGAGGCATTTGTGACGGCGATCTGTCATCATGTTCGACAGTGGTGAATTGACCCCGTAGCATTCCGTTTTCTGATTTCCCTGTCCTACTTGTGACGGCCGCTCGAAGGGCGTCATACGGATTTCCCTTGGGAATATCTTCCAATACATCTTCCACTTCTGTTGCTACATCACAAGGGGCTGGACAACATAGGAAAATCGCGTGGCTTGGGAAGTGATGTGTCGGGTAGTAAAATGTCCCCCACCTGGTGAAACCACACCCTGGAGTTGCGTGGAATGTAGGCTGGCAAACGTATGCTGATCGCATTCTCGACTAAATCCGCTGGATCAAAGTGTGCCCCATAACTATCGGGCAAAAGAAACATAATTACGACGACCTGAAAT
>NW_008751872.1:12084-14316 GCF_000715545.1 Opisthorchis viverrini
ATGCCAGGACGGGATAGTGCCTCTGCGACGACATTGTCCGAACCTGGAGTGTACCTAATGTCGGTAGTGAAGTGTGAAATGTAGTCGAGATGGGCTATCTCACGTGGTGAATATCGATCAGGCTTGGCGTTGAAGGCATACGTGAGTGGCTTATGGTCGGTTTGAATGACAAACGATCTACCTTCTAACAAGTGCCGGAAATGGCGAATAGCAAGGTTAATTGCGAGTAATTCACGACCAAAATTACTGTAACGCGTTTGGGCAGCCTGCATCTTGTGCGAGAAAAATGCTAGTGGTTGAGATGCGTTGTTAACAACTTGATGAAGTACGGAGCCTACGGCAGCGGTCGAAGCATCAGTTGTCAAAATCAGCTTTGTGCTTTCATGAGTATCGAGGACAGTCAACTTTGTGGCCTGAGCAATGGCTTGCTCGGCTCTTTCGAAAGCGGCAATGGCGGCGGGGGGTAAAGTAACAGATTTTTCTTTGGAGCCAAGTAGATCGGTCAGTGGTTGCAAAATATCTGCACAGTGAGGGATGAATCGCCGGTAGTAGTTGATGATACCTATGAAACGACGGAATAGGGTGAGAGTGGTGGGTATGGGAAAAGACTGTAGGGCTAAAATGCGATCGGGCAATGTGGCGTCAACGTGGTGGCCAAGAAAATCTAGGCTAGTAGCACTGAATAGGCATTTGTCAATGTTCAAACGTATGTTGTAAGTAGAAATACGTTCAAAAACTGCTCTGAGATGAGCTGCATGTTAGTTGGGGAGGTGCTAGCCACTAAAATATGGACAAGGTGGGCATACGCAAACGGCAAGCCACGTAAAACCTCGTCCATGAAACGTTGAAACGTTTGGGCTGCATTTCGAAGACCAAAGAGTATACGCGTGAATTCGAAAAGGCCAAATGGTGTTGTGATGGTTGTTCTAGGAATGTCATCCGGGGCTACGGGTGGGTGGTAGTATGCTCGTACGAGTTCCGGTTTAGAGAAGACGTCTGTGTGGCATAGAGTTCTTGCGAAGTCGTGGAAATGTAGGATGGGATACCTGTCTGGGATAGTAGTGTTGTTGAGAGAACGGTAATCTCCGCAACGTGTCCAATCACCTTTGGATTTTTTTGGTACTTTATATAGGGGTGAATTTGGTGAACGACGGAATGAACGACCGGTTTGGGTATACCGACATGGATGAGTAAGCGTTGGTAAATCCTTAAGTACTTCAGCAAAATGTGAATCCGGTAAGATAACTCGGATACACATGGATGAAGTTGGGGCACTAATACCGTTGACTGAGAGGAAAGTAAGCGTGTCCAAGAGACGTTTGTTTCGCACAGTGACAGATAGGTTGTAATTGGTCAGGAAATCTGCACCGATGATAGGTGTTTAGACGTCAGCCAAGAGGAAGATCCACTTGAAAGCGCGTCGGAATCTGAGGTTAAGGGTGAGGGATCGTTCGCCATATGTAGCGATGCTTGTAAGGAGAAAGAAGCAGAATCGGGAGGCGGATTCTTATGTTGTAGCACACTACAGTTAGTTCCCGTATCCACGAGGGAACGTAGACTACTTGAACGATCGGTGACGAGGAGTAGGCGACTAGCGCGTGGAGGGCCACAGACAGTCGTCGCCGTTACTGCCTGTCCGGTGCGTTCAAAGGAGTGTTGGTACGCGGCTTGAAGGAACAAGTTGGTTGACACTTACGTGCTCTTGGGCCATAAGATTCGTGCTACTAGCACCAAGAGGGACGGGCACGAGACAATGTTCTGGATTGTGAAAGTTGCCGCTGCCTGTTGATCTCTAACCGTTGTAGGTGATCGGTCAAAGCATCAAACTTGGCTTGTAGGTGCGATATAGAGGCAAGAAGTGGGTCGGAATCTGTGATGGGCGCAGGGCGGGAAACTGAATTTACAGGGTTACTGGAGTATGCTTCGTGCATCTTATCCACCATTTGGGCTAACTGCTCCAAGCTGTGGTCATCAACGAAAGCACTGGTGACATGGCACATGGAGGGTGGGATTTTGTCGAGCCATAGTTGGGCCATGATTTCCACCGCTAGCTTATAGCCACAGAGGAGACTACGCATGTGGCGAAGCATTTGCGACGGCGATCTGTCATCAAGTTCGACAGTGGTGAATTGACCCCGTAGCATTCTGTTTTCTGATTTCCCTGTCCTACTTGTGACGGCCGCTCGAAGGGCGTCATACGGATTTCCCCTGGGAATATCTTCCAATACATCT
>NW_008751872.1:15822-16086 GCF_000715545.1 Opisthorchis viverrini
CGTTGGTTGACTGAGAGGGAAGTAAGCGTGTCCAAGAGACGTTTGTTTCGCACAGTGACAGATAGGTTGTAATTGGTCAGGAAATACCGATGATAGAAGTAAGCGTGTCCAAGAGACGTTTGTTTCGCACAGTGACAGATAGGTTGTAATTGGTCAGGAAATCTGCACCGATGATAGGTGTTTAGACGTCAGCCAAGAGGAAGATCCACTTGAAAGCACGTCGGAATCCGAGGTTAAGGGTGAGGGATCGTTCGCCGTATGTAG
>NW_008751872.1:16096-19235 GCF_000715545.1 Opisthorchis viverrini
TATTATTATTATTATTATGGTCGGGCTATGGTCCGAAAATTTCTACTTGACCGTGAAGTTCAAGCCTCTGAAATGATTGTGGGTTGGACCAATTTGGTTACCCTCCAGAAGTTAGCATTGAAGGAAGCTGCAGGGATTCAAGTTAGTTATTTTTATTCGATCAGAACATGCGAGGTTTCTTGGGTCGGCGAGAATCTGGAGAAGCAAGGTTCTCTGTTTTCTAGCGTTGCTCGGTTGCCCATGGAGGTATAAATATTCCTTTACCGACTGTAAAATGACCGTAATTCAGATGTTAACAGATACCTTGTCAAAGGCTGCTAGAGTGCCTCGCTTATATACAATCTTGTTCTTAAATTTTACGCTTCTTATCCATTATGCGCACAACCCTACCCGGGATGCTCATTCTGTATCCACGATACCTTTGCAGACCCATGTGCCTATGGGTGTTATGAGACAATGAGGAAGCGAGTCACTCGTATATTTCAAAAATGTCGGTGGCCCTTCTTACATAATTCGTTCGGTGCGGAATGCCTTGAAACCATTAGGGCTGAGCAACGCATTGCTCGTGGAGAATGAAAAGTACGCTATAAAGTGCTTGGGAGCTTGTAACTCTTGGAGATGTTATTATGAAGGGTCCCACGACAGAACTTCCTGGGCATATGTATGGCCAGTTTTAGCCAATAAGTATGCTTCTGGTATCACAATCCAGAAAAACGTTTGTGTACAACATATACTGCCCCTTTCGTTGCTCATTGTGAGTCAGAGGACTCTGTCGTCTTTAGAAGCTGAGGCAATGTTAAAAAGTCAGCCCCGGATTAAGATTGGTGTCAGTGCATTATATCAGCTTAAACTTTAGGACTTAACGATTTGCCAACCGTTATGCGGGTATGTGGCGCCTGTCCAAGGCAAATGAATTGGATTATGCGGGGTGTACGGAGTGTTAGGTTGAAAAGGCCGTAAGTTGAAAGTGAGGAAACATGTTGTGGCATCGATCGCAAAGTGTGTCTCAATACAAAAGCTAGACACAGAAACAATTGCTTAAATTTGCTTTATTTAATAGGCTAATAGGATGTGCCGAGAAACTGACAGTGACAGCGATCTGGGAGAAGCCTTGCACGCTGCTACAACCCATAAATAGGAAAATGTTCCCGTATGTTTGTGCACGATTCATTCTTAAATTCCTGGTTTGAACCCTTGCTTGTCTACGGTACAAAACGAGGAAGTAAACTGCCGTTGTGCACCTCCTTAAGTGAAGCAGATCACAACCAGCTCATCGCGCAATATCAACAAGACAACAAGCGAACCAAGAAACCTCACACCTTCGGAATACTAGGAGCTGAACGCGGATAACGAGCTTTTCGGCTACATGCTGAATGTGATCAAAATAGCGAAGATGGTACCTTTCGTGCACTTCAGTAGTAATCCAGCACAAATAACATACAGGGTTTCAAATTTCCCAGTACCGCTCACAACATACCCGCAGTCAATCCAGAGGAGTTTTTAGTGTGGGTCCGTTTGCGATTTTTAGTGAACTCCTGATAAAATTCCAAGATTGCTGTTTCTTCGCACGATTTTCCGTAAAGACTCCCATCACCCAACAATATTTTTCTTGTAGCTTCATTGTATTTCTTCCTGCGAGAGCAATTTTCCAAAGCAGCCTTTTTGTGGCAACCGCATTATTGCTCTCACACCATATACTTGGTTCTGTGTCATTTGCTTTCCCGAAAAAAACTCGATTTAAAAAGGCTTGTTTGGATTTCTGTGCATTGAAACCAATATCACTGCTAAATTTTCATAAGTTTTACGAATGACATTCTTGCTTTTTGCCGCTGTTCAACATCTTCGCCGGGAAACTACTGTTTACGCTCAAAACTCGATTTATAGATTTAAACAGGTAAACTTTGTCTGCTGAAGATCTGTGTGGTGAATTTTATGTTGCATCCAGAAGATGACAGCTGCGTTCGCCCATCGCAAAGTTGCCCATAGTGTCCTCTGAGTTTTGTTCAAGTTTCGTTTGGCCGGCTAATATTTTCAAATCCCTTTTGCTGTGGGTAGAATGTTGGGAACGCTGTAAATTATTGTTTCCCACCACCAGAGCTAATGCTGATAGAACATACTCGACGGATCTCCAGCTTTCTGAAGAATTCCACGAAAAATTTTGCACCAATTGAGACGTTCGTTACTAAGCAGCAGCACATTCTTGCTCAAAACGTATTTGTTCACTGGGTTTCAGGAGGCCCGTGGTTTGGTTTTTGGCAAAAGAAAGGAACCCAAACTATTTAAGCTATTAGTATTACAGCAAGCCTTCCTTACTTGAGATATTTGAGAGTTGTTGCTTGGTGTTTCAACAATTCTGGAGGTGTCAGAAGTTTGGAGTGCTAATTCCACCTCGTAAGGAGGCGTTTTTGCACCCAGCTTGCGCTTCTGGCAGAAAATGTTTCGCCCACGTTATAAAATTGCTCATGCATACCAATGATGCCACCGAGGCTTGTCACTCACCGGATAGGGCAGAACATGGCGCGGCTGTATGTTCAAGTTTTTGAGCAATAATATTTAGCGACAAAAATGAGGAGTTTTATTTGAACACAAAAACATCCTGTCTGCTTCTCTAAAATCAAGTGTCCAGCAGGGAATCTGAGGATAGTCTTGTGGTCCGAATGGCTTACATTACTGAGACACTAAGCTTTCAAGTCAGAACCGAAAATCTTCCCTTCGCATCAATTTGTTGAGTGGTCTGCCAAGGTAAACACACCGAATCTCGTACCAAAATGACGTTTTCTTGTGCACTAGATTTTTAGAATGTTTGAATGGTTTAAGGAAGGTGGACCCCGTTACCAGAGTGGCAACCTTGGGCATACTCTTGTTCAGAGGAAAGAACGTATAATTCACACCATATGCACACAATATATAAATCAAGATCGCGTGATGAAGAAGCTGGTTAGCCATTTTGCTGGAAGAGAGCTGTAAATGAGTAGGAAATAATGTCAAAATTCTGGTAGTAGAGGGACCAATAATGGTGGTGAAATGCCCTTGTTTGCTTTCTTGGTCGCATGAATGAGGTGTCTATTGTTTCGTTTCATACAGTCGCGAGCAGTAAGCTATAAAACGAAGAACGTCGGTGCCAGAGAACAAGCCTCAG
>NW_008751872.1:19279-28391 GCF_000715545.1 Opisthorchis viverrini
TTTCTTGGTCGCATGAATGAGGTGTCTATTGCTTGGTTTCATACAGTCGCGAGCAGTAAGCTATAAAAAGAAGAGCGTCTGTGACAGTGAAAAAGCCTGAGTTTCCAAAGGCACGTTCTACCTCACCAACCCTGCAGCATATGGTGAACCAGGCAATAAGGCTAACGTCAGATTGTGGCAGCTAGTATGGTATGGAGAAACATCTGATTTTTGGCTTCATGGTTTACGGAGGCGTGTATTTTGGCAGCTCTTGGACCAAGATTAAAGAATTATAAAAGTATTCAACAAAAGCTTTTTGCACATCATACTGTAGCACGGCGGAGGTGTCCGGCCTAAGGTTGCATTACTGTTCCAACCCCAGGTGTGAGGGCAAGGAGATTGTTTTTTAATCTTTGTACATCATTAACCCTAGAACAATCCAGCAAATGCTGAAAAAATTGTGGAGGCAAAACTTAATGCAACTTTCACAACCCATCGAAATCTGATAAGCTCATCCTCTCTATGACGGTACACAATGTCTGTGACCTGATAGGTTTGACACTGAACTACTTTCAAAAAAACCTGATGTCTTCAGCTCTACCCGGGAGTTGGGGGGCATATTTTTCAGCAGCGCTAACTTGACATGGAGTGAGCGTAAACGGGTGAGGTAGCTAGTGAGCACCAGCCGTTAGGTTTTTACTAGCTGAACTCACGTTGACTTATATTTGGTCGTTGCAGCATGACAGAGCGCACTGCGCACTAATTTATATACCTTGATAATGCAATGTTCGTTTGTTAATATACTATAGGCCACAAATCTTCCGAATCATTTTCCCAATAGTTCCGAAAGTCTTCGAAATAGCACCAATTAACTCTGGATGAATACTGTACTGTTGGACAGGTGATATGTTTAACTCAAAGTGGTTAGCTGTGATTTGTGTCAAATCCAAGAGCTTTTTCCTCTTTAAAAGCCATATTTCAGGGAACGGTTAACCACTGTTTACGAAATTTGTTTAAAGCCAGTTTTCTGCGCAAATTTTTCTTACTACACACCTTAGGAGAACTTTTGCTGAAGTGAGGTATTCCTAGTTTGCACACCGTACAATCCTAAAATGAGCCAACGGCTGTTTACGTCTTTTGAGGCAGTGCTTACACCCTGGAAAAACTGCAAGGGTTGCCAAAGTCAGAGTACATTAAACCGTAAAAATATTCCCTACATCAGCATCGGTTCAGCTTGTACTTTGTGAATGCAGTGCATAATAGTAAAACTCCCACTTGCTCAGCTGTACTTAGATGTCTTATCTCCTTTACGTAGGCTTATTAACAGGCTCGACATCAAAAAACAAAATGCTTGAGTATTCCTGCCCCCAGTCGGTGGGATGAATGGCTTTCTTCCTTTTTGTCCCGAATACTCACGAGTAGCATGTATTTCGCGTATTCAACAAAGCGCCGCTTTGCTTCTTTTTAACTGGTTCCATGGTTTTTGCTCCTACGCAAGGCTTACTTGGACTTAATATGCTACTGTCAAGAATCGTTACCTGTGTGCCTTCTTTTGTAAACCCCACCTTGTTCCAAATGTTCACCCGGAGGAATGGCTGGCCAGCCTCTGGGGATCGAAGTGGATCCCCTCCAATAGCAAACGCGTCATCTACTCCCTCGGTACCCTCGCCAGAAAAACCCATTTACCCATTGTGTCCGCATTGCACATTCATTTTCAGCATTTGCCGAAGTTTCCATTAAGACCGGCCGATCTGCCACGTGATACTTGCGGCTTTGTCACGTTGTCACTTAATGGCCGCAGGTATATTTTACCTCTGCCAACATTGCCCATAGCCCGTTTTCTTCGAAGTTTTGGTTACATCACGAACAAAATGGCAACCGATTGTTTACCAAGCTCTTCTGAAAAAATGGCATCCTTTTTACCGTTATCTCTGTGTGACTTATTTACATCGTCTGGTAGTCCACTACTGTATACTTTTATGCCACTTGGTACTTTCCGGCTGTTATTTCCTTGATTTTTTCTAAATGTATGCCACTCGCGAGGTATGAATAAACATTGTTATTATTATTTTTATTATTAAGTCCTGCTTTCTAATGACTAGCCTTATGATCCTGAGCTTCTCACCATTGTTGATTAATCGTTCTACTCAATTCACGATGATTGTTAACTTATTTGTCAATGGAGTCAGTTTTCAGTGTAGAACCTGGTGCCTTAAGCAGCCCGTTCCTCTCACCTACAAAACACGAATTACATGTAGTCCCATATCCTTGATTTCCGGCAAGATACTAAGCCGCCTAGATCATGGAAACGGCCTAGAATTTCAGCATTGTTTTCCGGTAACCTCGATAAGCAGCGGCATTTCGACTTTAACTTTTCCATCTTATGAGCACTACGTCATAGCGCAAGCACAGAAATTTCTCCTTGGGGTATCAGGCTACCTCGTCAGTTAGTACAATCAAACTCCATCCCGGCAACTTGATATGCACTGCTAATACGCTCCTATATGATTAAAACTCGAGTCTATCGCCTATTCCTCTTTGGTGCGCTTACAAGAATTATTACGACGGGACAGGAGGACGACTGTTTAAACGAGAGTGGTGTACGTATGTACAGTGCAGATACTGCTGCTCTCCAGAACAGGGGGGAGTTATTTATGACCCGTGTGATTCGTGTGCTAAAATACGCCTACTTAAAGATGAAACCTGGAAGATTCAAACTCTCCAACTCGAAGAAAAATTTTACAGAAGGTGGAGAACAAAAATTTGGATTAATCGCGTCGATGGCAGTAGGAAAATTGGAACGACAGTAAGCCAACATCAAGGCCCACCAGGTTCGGTGCAATCAAGCAGTGAGTGAAATGTGAATAGAAGTTCAATTATAAAAACGCACGGATATGACAAAATACCTTTGAGTTCGCTATATATCATCTCTCACAGCAGACAGTCGGAAGATGCGGTCGATCAAAGCCTGTCAGAATTTTAAGTAACCGAAAGCGAACTTAATAACAGAACATGTTCATGTACATGAGAAAACAAAGAAGGCAACCATCATGTATTCGCAGAAGGGTTTCAAGGACGATGACCTAGTTTAATCAAATGGCTAAGTATTTTTCTCTCATTTTTCAGGTGTATTTACCTGATGAGCCGTCACTTGGCCTTCAGTATAAACGTTACGGTGTTGATGGCTACGTTCCGTAATTAGATTGATGGGAAATCCCGCCGGCCGCTGGTAAAAATCCCTAAGATCAGCAACTTTCGGCCACTCATTTAAGGTAGTAGTAATCATATCCTCTCTTTTCGGAACTTGTGTCCAAAAATATTATGACTGTGCGACAAAAAACCGCCGACTTAGTGAGGTCCAGTTTACCTAAAAAAAGAGAAGCCGGTTCAGCTAGCGTTCAGCCGCTGAGATGGATAACCAAACTCCCGTACTCAAACTAAACACAGTCCAGAATGTTATATTCCCGTTTAGCGTGAAGCGCGTTATGGCGCAAGCCCCGGACTATAACGGATCATAAACACAGCGAGTGGCAACGCATTTCTAGAAGCATGCAAACGGATTTTTATGATTGCGAACGTTTACGAATTGCTCTAAAGCTGTGGGACATCGATAGAACATATTTCGGGTAGATTACGATAACACAACGTTGTTGAGTGCGCTAAGCCTGAATCACTGGTGCAATTTGTATTTATCTAACTTGTTTCCGTAACGCACGGGTGGTCTGCGTCTTATTTTGTGAAGCACGCTACGCTTCGTGAGGAAAATTTTATAGCGGGAGCGTCTAAGATGCCACAATGTCATGGCCGGTTCAAAAAATTCATGATATGTGACAGAATTCCGTAAGACTGGCCTAGTTGTCTAAATAAAGCGAAGTAATTTTGCGTACTGCCAAGCGATGGGTGAAGTGTGGTAAATGGTCGGGTGAGCAGACCACATCACAATGGAAAGCAAGAGCAACTTCTTGACTAACGTGATAAAATTGCCTTACACAGATAAAGCTTTGCTACCAAAAACACCTAGAAGTGGGCTCAGCGGAAGAAGCAGTCTGTATTCAGCGTCCTCGTCCAATCTTGTCGAGGCATATTCAAGAGCGGACTCTAACCTAATTCGTCTTCACGGGAAAGGACATAGGCCAACTCTTGCACAAGATCTACCAGTTCTGCGAGTTGGGGCCCGACGCATCCAAGGAAAAACACCTAGAAGTGGGCTCAGCGGAAGAAGCAGTCTGTATTCAGCGTCCTCGTCCAATCTTGTCGAGGCATATTCAAGAGCGGACTCTAACCTAATTCGTCTTCACGGGAAAGGACATAGGCCAACTCTTGCACAAGATCTACCAGTTCTGCGAGTTGGGGCCCGACGAGTTCCATCCAAGGATCCTAAAGGCAGCATCGTTCACACTGGCAAAATATTTATACTTGGTATTTCTCCAGTCACCTGACGAGGACCACCTCTCCTCTTCTCGGAAGGAAGCAAATGTCACAACAGGTTGCAAAACTGGTGACCGCGGACACAATACCCGATTCTTCGAACGACCGTTAGCCTTCTTCAGAAGGTTGTTCTTCACCTCACCAAAGCGGACCATCCATGATTGTTTGTGGATAGCCCATCCATTGGTGGCATACACCAATTGGGGCATGGGTTAGGTAATGATTCATGAATGGGTGCGGCGCGGCACTTCCACGCGGAGTCTGCGTGAGAGTAAAATCACGTCATGAATGTGAGAAACATGGTGAGACAAAATCAGTCTGGGCAACAAAGGCTCGTCGTGATATGTGATATTATGAACAGGGATAAGATCATTAGCTTCTTGTGATTCCCGGATTTGAGGTCTCCTACCACACTTACACAAACAGGAAAATTTATAGAATGCCAGCATTAATGCCAGGGGGCTTCCCTATATTAACCTGCTTAAAGAATTCAAGAAACTTATAAGACTCTTCAGCGATCGAATTTATGAAAAACTATTCCCTCCGAACTGGCTCCCAGGTGTAGCAGTCTGGCTATCCAATAAGTTAGTTTACCAGGAGTGTGTGGCAAAGAAATGAAAATAATAACGCTAGGTAAGGTATACAATAATAAAAAGGTCATATGAAACAGACTCATAATATCTGTTCTCTAAAATAGTTCGTCGGTGGCCCAGGTCAGCGAATAAGCTGTCCTCCAGTTATGATGCTCAAGGGTTCTTCTTCTGAACAGTTCCCACATACAATAGATGCCTAAGATGGTCTGAAATGTTTTGGTACCAGAGTCAGTACATGAGACTCGCGAGTGACCGCTACAAGCGCGAGCGAAATCAGAAGAGAGGGTCGAAGCACGTGACCACGCTTGTATTCTGTGAAATTGTACATGTGCGCGTTTTTTGTAGTTTTTCATACTCAAAGAGGAAACGATTATGCAGTTGCTGAAATATCTATTGTTTTAATGGAAGTAATATAAAGCTACCAAACTCCATACTGTACAGAGCTGTTAGAGTAATACGCGGTGGGGACTTGACTAGGACGGCGTATATGTTCACTGTGGAAATAGAAAACACTCACGTCATTAACACTGCATAATTGGAGTTAGTAGGTGATTAAGTCCCTCGGTGATTTGGGGTAGAAAAGAGCTAATTTATTGGCTTTTGTCAGTAAGATTTGGCCGAGAACAATAGACGCTAAACAGAGTCAATAGAGTAATCCGGTGTATGGACTAGACTTGTACGAGTTGTAAGTTGGCATGGGGTGAAAAGGAAAAGCGCAAAGAAAACAACCAGTCTAGATACGATGCATATTCAGATCAAGTTCCATTTAGGTCCTTAATTAGCTTAAAGCGGGTCAAGAGGATAGGAAGAAATGGTAACGGAATTCTTCACTCGCCCACTAACTGTAAAGTCGCTAAACTCATATGCGCCCTGGACTTCATTCGCAGAGTAGGTCAGAGGGTATTCGAGTGTTAAGTAAGGCAGCTGAAGTTTCACAGGCAAGGAATTCGTCTACAGACTGAGAAAAAGCAAAATGTTGCGTGATGCTTTGCAGCTGCTCAGGAAGGCAGTTCCAGATGCGAGCGTAATAAACTAGAAAGAATTAGTGGCGTAGGTTTGTACGAGCTGGGGGACACACTAAGTGTTTGCAGGAGTTACGGAGTCTGTTGCGAGGTTGTGAGTTTATACTTGGTCTAGCCTCCGCTATAATGGCATTCTTATGCAGCAGACGGTGTAAGAGAGCTAGATTCAATTTTAACCGTCTAAGCCATAGTGGTTCGAGGCCCAGGATTTGACAGCGGGAGCGTTAAGAGAGGAGGTTTGACCGAAGAAAGGGCTTTTTCGTAAATGAGAGTTGGACATTTTCATTTGCGAGTCTGCAACTTTGAGTGTGAAGGGAGGAGAATGCGGGACGTAATCCCACGATTGGTTGTACACATAGCTTAAAGATTACAACCATTGTGTCTTGAAGGTGACAGGAGCGCAGTATTAAAGAACTGAGCCTGCGCGCTCTTGCAACCTGAAACTGCACCTGGTGGGAAAAGCTAAAAGTACAGGAGTATCGTGGAAAAGGTGATAGGATTTCCATTAATTGTGAGAGCGTCAGCCGGGAGAGAGCAGCGGCAGGAAGTTATACGGGATTTTGTGTAGGAGAAGCTTGGGCCAGATTCGTTTGACCAGCGGGTCAGTGAATCTAAGTCTTGCTTGATCTGGTGAAAAGCAAGGGCTTTTTCAGAGGAGGGGAATGTGTACGTGATTTTTATATCGTCCGCGAAGAGGAAGGCCTTACCATGGGATAGGGCGCCGAAGATGTCATTGATGTACAGTAAGAAAATGATGGAGCCCAGCACGCTTCCTTGGATGACTCCGCTAGTGGTCGGTAGTGTAGATGATTGTATGTTCCCGATTTGCGTTAGTTGCCTCCTCTTTGATAAGTAGGAGGCGAACCGCTGAAGTAAGTTTCCATTGATACCCACGGTACTAAGTCTGTGTAGCAGCGACGCGTGGGACCTGGTTGAAGACTTTTGGATGTCCAGATAGACTGTTACAATGGAGTATCCAGCGTCGTAGGCTGCTGTGACGGTCTCAAAGAAGTAGAGCTGGCAGTCATTTACGGATCTTTGAGATAGGAATCTGTACTGCCGGTCATTTATGGCGTTTGTAGCCAGGAGAAACCTGATTAACAAGGGTCCTCATTAGGGGGGAGGTATGGTGGACTTCCCTGTAGTTGGAAGGAGTTTGTCTACATCCGGACTTAAAATGCGGGTGGATTATAGATTTCTTTCACTGGGCGGGGACGATTCCATAGTTTATAGAGTGTGTGAAAAGATTTAGTACAATGCTTCCGATATATCGGCCGCCTTGTTTGGGAATACGGGGTGGAAGGCCGTCGGCCCCTGGCACAACAGAGTCCTTAATGCTTAGGAGAAGGGAAGAAACATCAACTAGGGTGATGGTTACTTTACTGAGAGTCGGGTGGTTACCCTGACCGTTCACACTTTCGAGGTAAACAGCAGTGGGTATGGGTTTGGATTTGGGGATCAATGGTGAGCAGCAGCTGGCGAAGTAAACGTTCAGATGGTCTGCTATGTTGACAGGATCAGTGATGGGGCCACTGTCTGTGGAGCGCAAAGAAGCAATTGAATGGCTTTTTGGGGTGCAACGCCAACGGAACAGTCGGCTGAGTAATTTGGATTGGGAAGGAGATCTGAGGACGGTGTTCTCTCCTCAGCTTTCGAGAGATACCCGCAAGGATTCTCGGTCCGTAGAGTTTGTTGATGAGAATTAGTGATGAGAAATCCTGAGCTTTCCGATATTCTCTACTAGTCTGGTGTATTTTGGCATACAAGGTATTTAATAGTCTATCGTGGTTGGGTTTATTGGCGTAAAAACGCTCTACAGAAGAAACAAGGTGAAGAGCAGTCAGTAGGTTTCGGTAAACGATGTCACTGACGCGGTGTGTATTCCCCGACAGGAAGAAGTCCCAATCCTGGGAAGCCAGCGTGATGAAAACGCCTGTAAAATATCCGGTGAGAGGAGGTGAAACATGGATTGACTCAGAGGAGCAGTTTGGCCACAACTGACTAAGTTGCAAGAGACGACTCAGTGGTCACTTCCTGGGAAGCGTGGGGCAACTGCAGCTAAAGCCAAATGGCCATCGTTGGAGAATATTAGGTTCGGAGTATGTAGGCTACGAGTGGGACTACGTGCAATTTTGGACCAGTCCTCCACACCCAGTTGTGCAAGCAGCGCGGTGTGACGGGCGGGGCCCATGGCGGAGGGCCAGGAAATGTCCGGCAGATTGAAGTCACCCAACAGAAATTTAGACGGATGTGGAAGGCCATGCGCAGTGGAGATGATACGGGAAAGATCAGCAAAAGTGGCGGAGGAGGGGGCAGGTGGTAGATAGATACAACCCACTAGTACAGGCCGTTTGGTCTGTTCTAGTGGTACACAAATGGTCTCTGGCATCCCTTCCAGATAAGAATCGTCAAATAGGTTTGCACGAAGTTCTGACTTGTAATAGATGGCACAGCCACCGTCTTTTGAGTTTTCCTGTCGGAGCGGTAAGTATCATAGCCAGGGGTTGAGATGGCCGTGTCAGGAGTTTCATCTGTGAGCCATGTTTCAGTCACACAGATGATACTTGGTCATGCAATGGCTCCAATTGCTCGGAGATTATGGATTTTAGGCAGTAATGAGCGGACGTTGAACAACATTATTGACAGGCTCATTGGTGAGCAGACGGTACTAAGTAGGAACTTTGTAACCTCACTCACGGTGGGGTTCCGAACTGGAGGTGCTGGGTACTTGGTTGTGGGGTTATATGAAACAGGGTCCGGAGTCTGGGAGGGAGTAATCAGTACTGGTTGCAGGTGGGTAAATCGTCGTTGAAATAGGTTTGAACCCACGGCTGGAAGTACTGCATTAGACTCAGTATAGGGTACGAAGTGATTTTGGGGGGAGGGCATGCAGTTTAATGTAGAGTTGTCAGAAGTGTCACCTTCTGAATCAGTAGGTATGGAGAGAGGTAGGATGCGAAAAGGGGCGGAGGCTGTGGAGGGATGGGTGTTTGCCGAAAATGGTGTTCAGGCGGGACGAACGTTGGTGGCTTGGGTCGTGGAAACGGATGAGTGTCGGAGCTGGTCGTGGGTCGTTGTGGATACGAGCTT